>NC_022013.1:31890194-31899567 GCF_000317375.1 Microtus ochrogaster | reverse complement strand
AATAAAAAAAAAAAGAAATTGAAAAAAAAAAAAAAGAAAAATGTTTCCTTTTGCTTCCTTTTGATGTACTGCTTGGCAGTAGGTGGCCCTCTGTTTATCATCCCTGACTGCCTGTAGGAACAGTCCTGCTAGCTCAAAAGACAGGCTCCTAGGGATTCTGTAATTGCAACTGAGTACAATTTAGAAGTACAATATCTTCTAAGTGAGATACTCTTAGGAAAACTTTAGAAGACTGACGTACTCCAAACTATTTATTATTTGAAATAAAACAGAAACCTGAGATATTGCTCTAAGTGATCATCTCTAAAATGTTTTCTTCTGGTATACCTCATCATCTCAGGTATGCAGACTTAAGCAGACACTTTTAATGAATGGGCTGTTGTGATCCTGACTTTATACCTGGTTTGTTTTATATGGAATGCTTCAAACAAGAGAACACTTGGCTATTCCATAAATGAGAGGATTTTGAATCATATGAACTTTCTAATTGTATTCACTTTACATGTTTTTCTCATGACACTTAATTTCTCATCACTCAGACTTGGTAGAAATATTCATAATGGGACCAAAAAGTAAATAAATAATAAAAGTCTATACTCCTTTGTTTTTAATAAAATTAATAATCATCATGGTTTATTTTGTGTTGACTGAGGTTATTGTTCTTCCTGGTTCCCGCAGTCATTAAGTCCCAAAGAAATCACACAGAGGTCTACATTAATTATAAACTGATTGGCCTATTATCTCAGGTTTCTTATTAACTTTTATAGCTTATATTACCCCATATTTTTTGTCTGTGTTAGCCATGTGGCTTGACACCTTTTTTTGTGAGGCAGTCACATCTTGCTACCTCTGTGTCTGGGTTACGATTGCAGACTAAACCTTCCCCCTTCCCAGAAATCTTGTTGCCCCACCCCTACTTCCTGCCTAATTGCCCCACCTATACTTCACGCCTGGCTACAGGCCAATCAGTGTTTATTTAAAATACAAGTGACAGGATACAGACCATTGTCCCACAGCAATTTTAGGGCCATACTTTCTGCTTAAATTTTATTATATATTTTATTACTTTATTTAACTCAAATGTTCTATTTTATTTCTAGAAAAATGAAGTTAAGGCAGGGTTGATGGGCTAGAAAGGTAGAATTTATTGTCAGGACTTGGACTATCAATGTCTGATTATAAGATGCATATTCTAATCACATGAAATAAATTATTCAAAGAAGATATTTAGTGCCTTTAAATACAATGAACAGACAGATTTACATATATCTAGCTACAGTTTTAGTTCTTTTATATTAAATATAAAAGCCAAAGATGATTAAACTTCTGGGAGACTGTTTAATTGTTGATAATATTTTGGTAAATATTGTAAATACAACAGTGAAAATTTACTTGTCTGAGGCCTAAGGGAATTATCAATCACATGGTAACTAAGTATGAGAAAAGAGTTCAGCTTCACTAGTCCTAGAGAACTTCAGGTTTAAAATACAATGAGACATCATTTAACGTATGAATTAGAATGGAAAAAATAGATAAAAATTTAAAATATCACTCTTAAATTGCCTCTAAAATGTCAAACACTTAGGCCCTCTGGAAAATGACTTAATACTTTTTTTAAAATAGCCAATATAATATTGCCACATAATGAAATAATTGTATTCCTGCACATTTATTCTGAAATAATAAAATTATACATATATATCCTTCAACACAAATATGAACATTAATTTTATTTATGATATTAATGAACTAATAAGAATTCTGTCATATTTCAGTAAATTTTCAACAGCAAACAGTGAGAACTCTGGATATAATTCAGTGATGTGGATAAATCTATGAGAACTGTGTTAATCAAAGCACCCCAAAATTTATATACTCTGTTATTTCCAATGACACAATTAAAGAAACTAAGAACATATTAGTGTTTAGTAGTAATCACTATGTTTCCCCCTCTACCTATATTCACTTTTAAAGACTACTAAACACTAATATGTTCTTAGTTTCTTTAATTGTGTCATTGGAAATAACAGAGTATATAAATTTTGGGATGCTTTGATTAAAAAACTGAATATAGGTAGAGGGGGAAACAGTGATTATAAAATGTAAATGTGAGGGAAAATTATACATTTTCTGTGAATATTCTGATCGTACAATTGTTCTCTGGTTTTGCAAGACACAATGATTGGTTTAAACTTAACAGAAAGTACACAAGATCTATTTATTACATATTTAATATTTATATATCTACAATTATCTCAAAAGAAAGTAAATGAATTAAAAAATAAAGAAGAAGCAGAATAAGTGGTTAATAAAGAGTTCATAAAACATTGTGTCTCGAGAGGATGACCCCATGCATTATCTCTACATCCAATGAAGATTATATACATGGCATGTGAAAAAACATTCTGCAGTTCACAGAAGAAAGAGACTGAGAAACTGCCAATATAGGCAAAACAGTCTTTCAAATTTCTTCTTTCATTTAAACGTCTGCCAGATACTATGGGCCTATAGCTGAATATGGATGTTCCAATGTTACAGAAGAACTTTGGGTGACTGTCTAGGCAGTGAGAAGTCTCTGTCAATTCTAGAATTTTGGAAGTTGCTTACAATGCACGTCCTGTTTACTTAGGTAATAGTGTGTTCTCCTGGTGTCTTTGATGGAGTTGAAGACAGATAGTTATATTGTTTTCCTTAGTTATAATAAATGATAAATTAGATATGAACCTTTAGACTCAAAAAGATAAAATAGATGATAGAATACTCTCTTTAATTTTGCCAGTTACAAAGAGACTAAATAATGTAACTTTAATTTTTGTTGGATACTTGTTTTATTATATGTGGTGTTACAATGTTGAAGTTAAAACCTTAGTTTTCATTTACACACAAAAGAGGAGATGATGTGGAATTCCTCTCTGTATGCTATGACTATTGGTTAATAAAGAATCCACTTTGGCCTATGGAATGGCATAATGTAGCTAAGTGGGGAAAATTATACTGAACTCAGGAAGAAAGAAGACATAGTCAGGCAGCTGTCCAAGAAGCAAGATGTGAGGGAACAAGCCATGAGCACATCATAAAATATAAATAATAGAAATGGGTTTATTTAAGATGTAAGAGCTAACTAGGAATACTCCTCAACTTTTGACCAAACAGTGTCACAATTAGTAAACTTTTGTATGATTATTTTGTGTCTGGGTTGACACAAATGAAAGTTCTGTCTACATTTTATACACATACCTGGTTTGATATCAAAACAATCATTCTCATAGACACTTTTGATCAGCAGAATTAATTGTACTGAGAAACTGAGCAACAGATTCAATTACATATATCTTACAATTCCATTTCTATAGAATTCTAGAACAGTTACAACTGAAAACCAAATTTTCCTCACACAGAACATTTGCTAATGTCTAGAAACGTTTGTTTATTAAAACTGAGCCAAAAACCACTCATATACAGTAAGGGGAGACCAGGTATAATAATAAATCTTCTGCAACCAACAAACTAGCCTTCTACAACAAGAAATTATTGAGTCAAAAAAATTCAGCAGTGTTAAGGGTGGGGATCTGTGCTCAGTAATAGGCAAATTAATCTTTCTGACAAAAGGCTATCAGTATTTGCCAGGTATGGAAACTCCAGGAAAGAAAGGGAAGGAAAAATACAAAAATCACATGACAAAGTTCACTTTAAATAAGAATCCGGTCAACCTAAGTTGGCCCCAGTCTCTGGGAAAATGTTGGCATAAGTATGGTGCCAAAAATATGGGTGCTGTAGTGTTTTTTATCATTTATCTCACAGCTATGTGACTCTATCGGTAACTCAGAAAATAGTTCAGGATTTTAAACCTTTATAGTTTTATCCACTTATCCAGCATAAAAAGAAAAACAATGACATAATTGAAACTATGAATATTATGAGATTGCATCTCATAAAGTCATTTGAAAATTTATACAAAATACTAAAAAAGTAAGAAAAATGAGAATTTAAAAGAAGATTTGGGAGTATAAATTGACTCATACAGGAAAATATAATGAAAATAATAATAGCAAGCTATTTGCTATGAAAAATAAAAAGTTAACACTGAATATAGACTAGAAAACAGAAGACTGATTTGTAAATTTATATAGAACATTGGAAATGATGAAGAGATATCTCAGGGTTTTGGCTGATATTTAGCATAAAAATTCTAATAGAATACTCATCACATTTTTTTTTTTTTTGGTTTTTTTCAAGACAGGGTTTCTCTGTGGTTTTGGAGCCTGTCCTGGAACTAGCTCTTGTAGACCAGGCTGGTCTCGAACTCACAGAGATCCGCCTGCCTCTGCCTCCCGAATGCTGGGATTAAAGGCATGCGCCACCACCGCCCGGCCTACTCATCACAATTTGCACTGTTAATTTTAAAGATAATTTTGCATATATTTCACTGTAGTAGAATGTTTTTTAAATGGAAATTATGAAAGCTGTAAATGCAATATATTACTTTGTACATATAAAATATAAACATAATTTCCAGGTCAAAAACATGAGTAAATTAATTACAAACTCAGAGAATCTACTTGGAGCACATTAACCAACAAGAAAATGTAAATTTTTTATCCATTAAATAATCCACTGTAGACTGAGGACAGAGCTCAGTATATTAGTAGGCTTGCAATACAAGTATGATGACCTGGAAATGGACTCTCAACATCCACATTAAAAAGGTTGGCATGGCTATGACAAACTGTGCTTCTATGAACATAGTTGAGCATATGTCCTTGTGGTATGATTGAACATCCGTTGGATATATACCCAAAAGTGGTATTGCTGGGTCTTGAGGAAAATTGTTTCCTAATTTTCTGAGAAATCACCATACTGATATCCAAAGAGGCTATATCAGCTTGCACTCCTGTAGTAATAGGAGCGGTGGGCTGTGTACCACCACCCAGCTAGCTTTACCTGAAATAATTACATGGACACTATATTCTTTTAAAAACTGCTTGGCCCATTTCTATCTAGCCTCTTTTAGGCTAACTCTCGCACCTGGACTAGCCCATCTCTAATAATCTGCTGTAGCCCACAAGGTGGCTTACCAGGGAGATTCTAGCCTACATTCATCCTGGGTTGGAGCTTCATCGCATGCGTCTTGGAGAGCAGAGCTATCCCCACGTCTGCCCAGGAGAGGGGAGCATGGCATCTCTGCTCCAGAGAGCAGAGCTGTTGAGTCTCTGTCTCACTTCCTCTTCCTCCCAGCATTCTGTTCTGTTTACTCCACCCACCTATGTTCTAAGCTATGAGGCCAAGCAGTTTGTTTATTAACCAATGAAATCAACAGATTGATATATGACACTCCCACATCACACTCCCACCAGCAATGCAGGAATCTTCCCTTTGCCCCACAACCTCTCCAGCATAAGTTGTCATCAGTGACCTGGAAACAACCTAAATGACCCTCAACCAAAGAATGGATAAGGAAAATGTGGTACATTTATACAATAGAGTACTACACAGCAGAGAGAAATAATGACATCTTGAAATTTGCAGGCAGATTGATGGAAATATCATATTGAGTGAGCTAAGCCAGACCCAGAAAAACAAATATCATATCTACTCACTCATAAGTAGTTTATAAACAAAATCAAATAAAACCAGTCTGCAAATCATAATCCCAGAGAACCTAAACAACAATGAGGACTCTAAGAGATACATACATGGATCTAACCTACATGGAAAGTAGAAAAAGACAACATCTCCTGATAATTGGGAGCATGGGGATCATGAGAGAGGGTTGAAGGGGAGGGGAGAGGTGGGGGAAGCAGAGAAAAATGGATAGTTCAATAAAATCCATAAAAAAATGTTGGCATGACCACATTAGTCTATAATTTCTCTCCTCTGTTTAGAGGAGAGAGCTGAAGATAGATGGGGCTCTCTACCAAGGCTATGTCAGTGATATTAGACAGAGCTGTATCCTGTAGGAATAAGGCAGAACATAATAGAAAACAAGCAATCCTCCTCTACTTGGGGACTCTACATGAATAAACACAGATAAATACAGCAAAAACACTTGCATAATGATGTATGTACACATACAATCTGAAATTGTGAAAAAAATATAAATAATACAGCAGAAAACATTTGTTTAAGAGAAAATATACAGTAAAAAAGTAGAATGATCATTTATTTAGAAAAACAACTGTTACAGAAATACAGCAAAACAAATCTTTTCTTCCTCCCCAAAATATTCATTTTTTGTCAATGAAGTGCAAGAATGGGGTATATAGTCTGGAATTATTTATGACCATAATATTATTCACAAAATCAATCTTTTGCACTGTTCCACCTTATATATTACTGACTATTCGTTTGTATTTGGTCAAGCTTGAAATATGGCCCTACCCTTATTTGAAGAGCATTACAATACAAAATCAAATACCTAATAGGTGCCTGAATTATCTCAAACTCATTTAAAATTTATATCTCAGAAGTAATTCATTAGTAACTTTTAATATAACAAATATTGTGGGAAATCTTCTAAAAAATAAACATTTGCATTTTAATGATGCAAAGTCAAATAAAAGATTTTTGTTCCAGAGGAAAATGTACAAATTATGCTTTTCAATTTGAACAACTAAACTGTAGAAAACAGAGCAACATGATTTAGGGTGAATAAACGCAGTGATTATCCACAGAAAAAGTAAATATTCAACTTTAACTTAATAATAATTTGAGAACTCAGAATCACACAAATGATTGCTATTAAAGTTAATACTACTTTTGTTTCAAAGTTCAAGTAATATATTCAAAGAAACACAATATATAATTATTTCTTAAAGTGAACAAGTGCCAAAAATTATCTTCAATTTTTATACAGAGCTGAAGTATGGACAAAGTAGTAGATACAAAGCATAATGAGAGTGGACAACAAGTAAATAAGATAAGATACTATTGCAACAGTATTAACCATAAAGATTGGGTATCAGTTTAAGGTGAAAACTATAAAAATTCTAAACAGGTGTCTATTATAATATATTTCTTAGAAAAGAATTTATGTTTAAATCACAAATCTGTATATAACGTCACACAACTGTGCTTTACAATAATGAAAGTTTGATACTTGAAACTCAGTTTAGATTTACAGTATGAAGGAAACTATAAACTTAAATAGATACACTTATCAATCTAGCACAAGAAATCACTGTCAATGATGTGATACTTTTCTCCCTTCAAATTCAGCAAACTTTTAGGAATGATTCAAATCAATTAACATGCAAAATTCTTGCAATGCAAATGGTAATTGCTTTCCTGGAATTCAGTGTATAATTTGTGTAAACACTTGGTTATGTAGTTCAGAAGAATTTAAGATTTGGAATAAAGTTATAAAGATGTTTCTCCTAAATGCGATATAACTTGGTTAGCAAATGATTTATAGATGACAGACAGATAGGTAAGAGATAGATAGATAGATAGATAGATAGATAGATAGATAGATAGATAGATAGATAGATAGATAGATAGATAGATGATTTTTCCCATGTGTATATCAAGATTTCTTCTATATGTATCCCTTGCCATCTCAATACCAATACTAATGCCATATTTTTAGCAGAAAGAATTGCCTAAATTTCCCACCAATTATTTAAGATTTACTATAATACCCATGTAAAACCACTATCATAGTTCTTAATTTTCATTTTTTTTGAAAAAAATAGCAACCAGAGGTCCAGTAAAATGAAATGACAAAGAATGAAAAGAACTTGGAAGATACCGAGAATTAGGTATATTATTACTATTTTGTGAGGGATAACACAAAATAGATTTTAAAAGATATTTAAGCTTTACGAAATAAAGGTTTGCTTGCCTCTCTGGGTCTAATTTGTTCCCGACACTGTTTACTATGCATGTATTGATGGCTGAAATGTATGCAAGGATGAAGTCTAAGATTGGCGTAGCTAAATCAGAGCTGCCCACTGCATGGTATCTCGAGAGCCTTAGTTGCCATGGATAATGACAAGGTGAGAAATATTTCTGGAGTCTCCTGGAACTTCCATCATCAGGAACACAATAAAATTGATTTCTAGGAAATTATGTTCTGGTAGCTAATCACTGCTTGGAAATTATATCTATTACACTCAACAGCATTCAAAATTAAACAAATTGCAATGATTCTTATCTTCATTTCTTTGATATGAAATTTATAAAATACAGACTTAATTTTTATAGAAACTCTGGTGGAAGAAGAAAACTAGTGCTATGCATAGTTGCTGCAATCCTCAGATTTCTCAGGGTCTGAGTCCTGAATAGGCAATTTCTGGATTATTAATTAACTGATATAACTTATCTGTTTCAGATGCTTTTTTATGTGATTCATTGGCTCACTTATAACATTATTACCTATGACTAATATGAATTACATATTATGGCTGCACTATATAAAATTATACACACAGTTGTTTGGGAATTCCAGGGGACCCCATCAGGCAACAACCAATTGAATGAAACCTAGTTACACAATGGGAGCCTTGCCTGGCTAAAAGAGACAGTGAGTTAAGACACTGTAACCCCCTTTACTAGGAATCCTCACTAGGATCACCCTCAGATTCCAGTATGTTTCCTCTGCACTAGATTTCCACAATGCCCCACAATTCCAGCCATCTCTTTCCACACTCTTCACTGTATAACATTCTACCTGAAACTAGTTCTTTTGGCTCCCATCCCCACCCACTTCTAGCCCACCAGAAAAAACAAAAAAAAACAAAACTGATCCTATTTCTCCTTCCCAGGGAGATACATGTGTCTTCCCTAAAGACATCCTTTTTTACCTAACCTGTCTGAGTTTGTGAGTTGTAGCTTGGTTATCATTTACTTAAGGTGTAATATTCACTTTTAAGTGAATTTGTACCATATTTGTCTTTCGGGGTCTGGCTTACTTCACACAGGATGACTTTTTCCCTAAAAGTTCCATCCATTTGCCTGAAAATTCTGTGATGCCATGTTTTTAACAACTGTGATATTCAATTGTATAAATTACCACATTTTCTTTATCCTTTCTTCTGCTGAGGAACACTAGATTGTTTGAAGGTTCTGGCTATTATGAAAAGAAAAGCTACAATGCACATAGTTGATCAAGTGACCTCGTGAAAGAATAGAGTGTCCTCTGGGCATATGACCAAGAGTGGTATACCTGGGTCTTGAGGTAGATTGATTCCCAACTTCTAAGGAACATTGGTTCCCATAGTGGCTGTACAGATTTGCACACTCAGCCAGGCGGTGGTTGCGCATGCCTTTAATCCCAGCAATCGGGAGGCAGAGGCAGGCAGATCTCTGTGAGTTCGAGACCAGCCTGGTCTACAAGAGCTAGTTCCAGGGCAGGCTCCAAAACCACAGAGAAACC
>NC_022013.1:31886987-31890094 GCF_000317375.1 Microtus ochrogaster | reverse complement strand
AAAAAAAAAAAAAAAAAAAAAACAGATTTGCACACTCCAAGCAAATCTTCTTTCTCCACTTCGTTGACAGCATGAGCTGCCATTTGTTTTGTTGATCTTAGTCATTTTGACAGGTGTACAGTGGAGTCTGGGAAAGGCACATTTGAGCTCATAGAGAATGAAATGACAAGCACAGGGCCTGCAGGAGTCTGTCCAAGATTCTCTGTGAACATGTTGTAACTGTTAGCTTGTAGTTTTGTGGGACTTGTAACTGTAGGAGTGTGTGTGTCTCTGACTCTCTTCCTTGCTGCTCTTGGGGTTCTTTCCTTCTTATTGGTTTTCTGTGTCCAGCCTCAGTATAAGGGCTTTTGCCTTGTTTTATTGTATTTTGCCTTGTTGTTGTATCTTGCAGGCCTGCTATTCTATGAAAGGAAACAGAAAGGACACAGATTTAAGGAAAGGAGAAGTGGAGGAGACTTCACTGAGAGGAGGGAAAACTGTGGTTGAAATGTTTAGTATTTAAGAAAATCCGTTTGAAAAAAAATCATCACAAGAAAAAGAACAGGCTTCAGAATAAAACAAAAATCACTAATACTGTAGCTCTATTTACAGTCTATAAAACAATAAGAAATGTGTTACTCAACCCAAGAAATTAAAATAAAATTAAGTTATTATACACTGAAATATTATTCTGCATTAACTTAGTACTTCAAAACCAGGTAGTAAGTGTATATTCACATAAGATGAGCTGCAAAAAAGCATGATCATTGTTTACATTATTAAAAAAAATCTAGTCAGAACTTTGAGCGTTAGACTGAAGTTCTTAGTGTGTTTATTGATATCTTTGCTTCTTTTTGTATTTGTTTGCTCATTCACTGATTAGTCATTTTTTTGTTGTTTTTCAGTGTTGAACTTCCTTTATAAATTTTAGATATCAATCCATTGTCGTAGAAAGGCTGGCAAGGATTTTCTCCCCTTCACTCTGTGTTTTCACTCTGCTAACCCCGCCCTTTGCTGTGCTGAAGCTTCTCACTTTCATGCCACTTTACCTCTCACTTCCTACTTTTGTTTACTGACTTATTATTCTCCTTTAGAAAGGCCTTGCATATTCACATTTATAGAAGAATTGTCCTTGCTTCCTTCTAGTAGTTTCAAGTTCCCAGCTCTACAATTGGTTTTGAATTGTTTATGTAATGGGAGAAAGCAACTCCAGTTTCAGTTTTCTCATTGGGATAAAGAGATTTTCTAGCACAAAAACTTCAAGGCTGTTTTTATGCCATGTGCATTTTGTTACTCATCTTTTTTTTAAAAAAAAATAGACTTTTGATGTGGAATTCCCCTCTATATGCTGTTATTATCATTAATGAATAAAGGAACTGCTTTGTGCCTATAGAAGAGCTATAGGGGATCAGAGCTAGGTGGAGAAAACTAAATAGAATTCTGGGAGAACGGAGGTAGAGAAACAGAGAAGCGTTGTAGTCCCACGGGAGTCAAACAGAACTTTACCTGGGAAACCACAGCTACATGGTGATATATAGATTAACAGAAATGGTTTAAATTAATATATGAGTTACGCAATGAGAAGCTAGAGCTAATGGGCCAAGGATTGATTTAATTAATATGGTTTCTGTGTGATTATTCTGGGGCTAAGTGGCTGGGAACCAACAAGCAGCCCCCTCCTCCAACAAATTAGTGTACCAACATGGTAGACTACATCCATGTAAAGCCTGCAAAAGCAGTTTGGAGAGAACTATGCTCATATTCCCATATATTGTCTATAAATGTTTGCTTGCATTTAAAGGGGATAGTCTATAGAGATCTGCATGGATATGGATCTTGGTTTATTGATACAAATTTTGTTATACTGTGTATATGTATTTCCAATCTTGATTAAGGTATTGTGTTTGTGCAGCTCATTTAAAATGTAATGTATATTTAAGAAATGTAGGTTAATAGATAACCATCTATAATTGTAAATTTTGTGGTCATGTTAGATTTTCTAGATGTACAGAGATGTATTTCAGATGGATAGGGATTCTTCAAATCTTTCAAAGACTACTAAATATGTCATTTAAAATGTTTTAAGAACTTAAGACTTTTCATGGCAATGAGACACATCTGTTCTTGGAAGAATCAATCTACTTCAAGAGGAAGATGGGCATCAAAGATTCTCCTTATGGAGTTTGTTTAACCATTTGGGAAAAAAACTGCTCTTGCCTGGATTGTTTGATGAACTGAACTTGCAGGACCCACAGAGCAATAACTGCTGAACTTGCCTAAAGGTGAGAAATGACCTTTGTGGTTCCTGTTTCATGAAAGAGTCTGTCAGACACATTCAGGACACAGAAGAAAGTGACTGCAAAACTGTCTTTGAAATTTCCTGCTTCATGGAAAAGTCTGCTGGACACTATGGGCCTGTAGCCTGAAGATGGATGCCCCAATGGTAACAGAAGAACTTTGGGTAACTGTCCAGGCAGTGAGATGTCTGTGTCAATTCTAGAGTTTTGGAAGTTGCTTAATATATACTTCCAGTTTACTTAGGTAATATTATATCCTTCTGGAGCCTTCGATGTAGTTAAAGAATTGATAGTTATAGTTTTCCTTAGTTATAATAAAAGATAAAGTAGACATAAATATTGTAACTGTAATCATTTCTTGATACCTGTTTTGTTATATGTAATTTTACTATGTTAAAGTCAAAGCCTACCATTTTATTTAAACAGAAAAAAGGAGGTCATTTGGGATTCAACCCTATATGCTGTGATTACCATTAATGAATAAAGGAACTGCTCTGGGCCTATAGCAGAACTATAGGGAACAGAGCTAGTCAGGGAAAACTAAACAGAATATTGGGAGAAAGGAGGTGGAGTCAGAAAGAAGCCTTGTAGCCCCACAGGAGCTAGAAAGAACTTTACCCAGTAATCCAAAGCCACATGGTGATACACAGATTAGTAAAAATGGGGCAAATTAATATGTAAGAGTTAGCTAATAAGAAGCTCAAGCTAATGGGCTAAGCAGTCATTTAATTCCTACAGTTTATGTATGATTCTTTCAGGGTTAAGCAGCCAGGAACTGTAGTAATAGGAGCGGCGGGCTGCGTCCCGGCACCCGGCCGCCCACATGGCTAG
>NC_022013.1:31882074-31882603 GCF_000317375.1 Microtus ochrogaster | reverse complement strand
GCATTCTGTTCTGTTTACTCCTCCCTCCTGTTTTAACCTATCAGGGCAAGCAGCTTCTTTATTTAATTAACCAATGACCTTCCTCCATCAAGGAACCAACAAGTAGCACCCTCTTCCAACAGACATTTTTTTCTTACATACTACATTCTGATAAGACCTCCCCCTCCCTGCACTCCTTCCAGCTCTTTCCCAACACTCCTTCCAGTTTAATTGACTCCTTCTGCCTGTCATTAGAAAAAAAAAGGAAACAAAGGAAAATGATAAAATAAAATAAGATAAAACAAATACATCATAATAGGACAAAACAAACAGAAGAGAAAGAGCTCAGGAAAAAGCACAAGAAACAGGTGTAGACACAGATTCCCCACTTGTTTGCAGACTCAGAAATCCCTTAAACACACTACATTAAAGCCACAATATATTTCCATCCTTTTGCATGCAAAATTCGAGAAGTCATTGTTTTTTACCGCTGAGTAGTGCTCTAATGTGTATATATTCCACACTTTCTTCATCCATTCTTCCATTGAAG
>NC_022013.1:31848688-31878968 GCF_000317375.1 Microtus ochrogaster | reverse complement strand
TGCTGAGAAGCCAAGGACAATGGCACTGGGTCTTGATCCTACTTCATGTTCTGGCTTTGTGGGAGCCTAGCCAGTTTGGATGTTCGCCTTCCTAGACCTGGATGGAGTGCGGAGGACTTTGGACTTTCCATAGGGCAGAAAACCCTGACTGCTCTTCGGACTGGAGAGGGAGGGGGAGAGGAGTGGGGGAGGGCAGAGGAGTGAGAGGAGGGGGAGGGAAATGGGAGGCTGGGAAGATGCGGAAATTTTTTTTCCTTCAATAAAAAAAATAATAAAAAAGCCGTAATATATATGTAATAAGTCTACAGGGTAAAAAGAGAGAAAACAAAATAATATATAATAAAATAAAAATGTAAATGAACAATAAGGTAAAAAATTTAAAAATAGAAAATAAAAGTCCCTGATATGACATTATGGCACAAGAAACTTCCAAAGTTGCCATTGAGTTTGTTTAATATTTGCCATCTATCGCTAGACAAGCAGTTTTACCCGTAAAAATAGTTTGTTTCTCAGGAAAAAAACTGAATTTCCTTTGCAAGTATTTTTCAATTGGAGATATTTTCTGAGTAAGAGATGGGGCATACACTCTAGGACCCCATTTGTTGCAGAACTATGTAGGCCCTGTGCGTGCTGCCCCATGCTCTGTCAGTTCATGTTTGTCAGCCCTGCTGTGCTCATGAGGTCCTGTTTACTTAGTGTCCTCCATCTGCCTTGACTCTTCCACCCTTTCAGCCTTCTCTTCTGCTGTGTTCCATGAACCCTAATGGTAGATTTTGGGGAAGACCTCCCATTTAAAGCTGAGTCTTCCAAGGACATATTACCCCAAAATTTTATACTATGGTCCTAACTGCATGTGTTTTTTTGTGTGGGTCCTCTCCTCAATTCCATCGTTTATTGCCACTGTCATACTGTTTTGATTACTATGGCTTCTGAATATAATTTAAGAGTAATATAATTTAAAATTCCTGCAGAAACAAAAAGGACTGAATAGCAAAACCATGCCTGAGAAACAACAACAATACTGTAGATATCATTATTCCTACACATAAAAAGGAGATTTCTTTCTCTGTTTTGTAAATTTTTTTCTATAGATATTATAAAACAGGCATAACAGAGTTGGGGATTTTTGTTTTTTTATTTTTTTCACTTCCTAGAATGCTTTATTTATTTATTTATTTATTTATTTATTTATTTATTTATTACGTATACAATATTCTGTTTGCGTGTATGCCTACAGGCCAGAAGAAGGCACCAGACCTCATTACAGATGGTTGTGAGCCACCATGTGGTTGCTGGGAATTGAACTCAGGACCTTTGGAAGAGCAGGCGATGCTCTTAACCACTGAGCCATCTCTCCAGCCCCCCCTAGAATGCTTTTTAGAGAAGATGCTATTCTCTGTTTTATTTTCTTCTGCTTCTTTGTTTAAGAAAAAGATTTTCTGATTTCTCTCTTAGTATATTTAGTGTCCTTTACACAGTGGAAGAAAGAAAATTAGAATTATTTTGTAATTCTTTATCAACAAAATCAAAATGGCTATCATCAACAAATCAAGTAACATATCTAACAAGGGTATATATAGTGTTGGTGGGAATATATATTAATAAATTCATTTTCCATAGAAATAATATGAAGCCTCCTCAGATTGTTACAAATACTATTACTCTTGGTTTTGCTAAACCCCTCCTGGGTGTCTGCCCCCAAATCCAAACATCCTTCTAAGATACCACACTTCGTATTGCTCCACTTTTCATAACTGCTGAGTCATGAAATCAGCTTACTTGCATCAGGAAGTGAATAAAAAAAGTGTGATTTTATTTGTGTGTGTGTGTGTGTATCTGTCTGTCTGTCTGTCTGTGTGTCTGTGTCTGTGTGCCTGTGTGCCTGTGGAGTCTGTGTCTGTGGTGAGGCAGAGCCAAAAAGTGAAACCAGAAACTTTATAAATAAACTGGGGTAGTACCAAAAATAAATTTTAAAAGTTTTCTCTCATATGCAGAATCTAGCTTTAAAATAGAAAAAGGTTTCCTGTTCCTGCAGGAAGATAGAGATCAGTACGGAAGTGGAAATAGTAAAGGATGAAGGAACAATATCAAAATACATGGCATACATGTCTGAAGATATCAGGCTAGAAGCATCTTTCTGTGCATAGATCCATACTTTTTAAAAAATGAAATAAAATTAACTAAAGAAAAAACTGAAAGGTTTCCATACCCTAATATTAATCTCTCCGTGGACAAAGTAATCCAAATCAAGCCGAATTAAAATAACAGACCAAGATTATTGGTAGAATGCCTGCTGGTGGTTCTCTAGCCCAGAGACAGGAGATGGGAGAAGAGACTGGAAAAACTACATGGCCATTTCCCAGGGGCAATTTACATACCACATAGGTGTGGTCTTCAGCATCTCTGGGGGTGGGGGGAACTGCCAGGCTCTTGGCTGGTTTTCTGAGCCCAGGCAGGAAATGGGGGAGGAGGGACTGGCTTGGAGCTTCCTCCTGAACAAAAAGAAAGAAACCTCATTAATCAGCATGACCTTGGATAACAATAAAAATATCATACAAGGGACAGACATTTGTTATCCTTTAATTTGTGCCTTGCTATTTTAAATTAGTACATTTCATAGAAAGTAGTGGTAATTGAGGACTTATAAACCGACCATTAGTATAATGGCTTCCCAGAAAATATTAGGCATCTTTATAAGGATTCTATAACAAACTGAAAGCTAATAATACCAAAAGGAAACGTGATTACAAATACTTTGTACATCAGAAATCTAAAACATATCCCATCAGTCCTTGTAAGTATAACATTCATAACTATCATACATCAGTTCATGCCGGCTGTCAAAACAAAACCAGTTTGACATGGGGCATGATTGTTCTGAGGCCTTAAGACAGACTTCTCAAAGTTTGCCTTGAACTCAGTCAAAGAACAATATAAACTTTCTGAAAATGTATAGTGGTCAACAAAGTTTATTCACAAATTCATCTATTTCCCCAGAGAAGGCATAAATGGACAATGCCAAACTGGCTTAATAAGGCAATATGTCAATTACTAAAGAAAGGGATTTTCACTAATTTCTGCTCAATAGAATTTGATGAATGTTAATGACTATGCACTCTGCATTTTCCATCTTCCAAGTGAGTGTTTCCAGGCCAATTAGGTATTTCCAAATGCTGTTATTCTTTGCCTATTCTTTCAGAGAAAAAAATATGTATTTGATATTATACAGCACAGCGACAGAGAATTGTGCCTCATAAAAAGGTTGAATGCAATGCAGATGGTGTGAGCTTTGAGCTGAAAGCATTACCAGATGACACTTTGAGTGTAGACCTTGGGTGAATAATAATCTCATTCTGTATATTTCAAAGGTCAGTACATGGACTTTTGAGCATAAATTAGGTTGTAGAAGAGATTAACTGTTTGTCTTATCCAGGACTCCAGTTTTCTGCAGTTATCTTTCTTACTTTCTTATCAGATGAGGGTTGTCACAAATATTAGATAGGACACACAGGTAGAGTTATGTGAGGAATTTATCATATAAAGTAGAAGAATTATATTTTTGTCTTCTTTCTTGTTGGTGGAATGTGGGAATGATACCATGCATTGCCACAGACATAGGAAACCTGACATTGTAACTCTCATCAATTAGTATTATAGAGCAGATACTTCCAGAGGCTCCGATTCCCTTGGAAAATCACCAAAAGTAGCCACAAGGAGTAATCACAGAAGTTTAATATGAGGATATCTTAAAAAGTACTTTTCTGAAAATAATAACTTTCTGAAAACACTGACAGCAACAAAAATAAACACGATAGGCCCTGAAGAAATTTCTTTAAGAAATACCAGCTAGAGACAGTTACTGAAATGTTGACATCTGTTCATATTTATAAAGTTCAGTTTGAGTTTGCCTAGAGAACTCAATCAGAATATATAAATGAAGTGTGACAGAAAACCTTTGCTTATTATTGATAAGCATGTCTGAAAGGTTTGTATTTTTATTATGTTTTACTCAACTATCAAAATCAATAAGCCACCATGTAAAATGGAGGAAGAATGTTGAATGGATTTTTTATTTAACATCTGCATTTTATTTAACAAAATACACAGCAGACTACCTATCTTGGGAATCCCAAAAATAGAATAGAAATACTCAAAGCAATGTGGCTTATATTCACTAAAATAATAATTCATTTGTTATTGAAAACATAGAACAGTCCTCCCTGACTCTGTCTGCCATATTTCTCATTCTTTCCTACCTGATTTTTTTTCTTCTGTACTAATCTTGGGTTCTCACTCCAGCTTCTGGGCCATAGGTTTCTGTGGACCTAATAATAGTTCCAAACTAAGTGCCAATAACAAGCACCATATTTCAAAACACTAAATACAGCATACTACAGAACTTCATAAAAATTTTAGATATTTTTTAACTTTGATTTAAATAGTGAGACAAAAAACCTCATAGTTTAGTGAGTAGTTTTTGAGACAAAATATGCTATAAAATTCACTCAGTCTCCCACGAGATTCTCTCTTCTACTTCTTCAATGGAATTACTTTTATAAACTGAGGTGAGGGTTTTCACCACTCAAAGATTAACAATAATTATGTGAAGATTAGCAAAAGTATAGCAAAAGGCTTATGAATATTCTAATTCATTTGCAGGTTTTATAAAATCTTTGCTTGTGTGTTAGCATTTGAATAAATATGTTTCTCAAAACATACTATGTGATTCTCTTTGGGATATCAACATTAAGCTTATTTATGTTGAAGTAGAAATTGTGAAATCTTAACTATTAATTCACATTCATTTAACATTAAAATTAAAACCAGGACCAGTGACTTGGCACAGGAGGTAGAGATGCTTGCCCTTTCTCTAGAATCTAGGCGGTTGAAGGAGAGAAAATGACTGCTGAAAGGAATCCTCTAATGCCTATATGAATGCTGTAACATGAATGCACATGTCTACACAGAAAGAGAAATTTGAGTTAAAATTAAATTAAAGCCAGAAATCATCTCACATTTTAATAATAGTTATTGTTAAAGGAAAAGGCATTTAAAATGTCTCTTGCAAGGTACAGGAACCTGTATTTGCATAAGATCCCAAGCTCTTTTTGAGTTCCACTCAAAGTGAATCATGAGCCTATTAAAATGCAAGCACATCTTTTTTTCTTTCTTTTTTTATTGTGTCATTTAATTCTCTATGGAACACTGTCACTCAAAGATAGATCTCCCTGTGTTCTTTGATGCTTATATACTATTTATATATGTACCCCTGTGTTTTATTTCCTCTCGTACTTTATATTTCTTTCTACCTGCTAGTCTTAATTTATTAACTGGCAGGGCTATCTTCACTACATCTGATAGACATATGAGCTTGTCTTGTGGGGCATGACTTGCCTCACAAGAACTGGGATATCTTAAGATGGAGAACTCAACCTGAATACAGTTTTGATAGATTACTTCTGTTTTCCTAGTTTATAACACACACATACACACTCAAAAAGTTTATTTTCATAAAATAACATAAATTATCCCATTGACAGAAAACCATAAACCATAAATTTTATATTCACTTTTACATCCAGACATTTCATGTTCAACCTAATGTTTTGTTTTTTTAGCTTTGGGTTATTGGCAGACTAAATCTGATGGCAGTTTTCGTTTTATAAAGTCTATACATTGTTTTTTTCTTGTTGTTTTTCTTTTTTAAAATGTATGTGCATTTGTGTTTGTGTATATACATACTTATACTCATGTATGTACAGAGACACATATGTGGTAGTTAGATGGCAACTTTAAGGTCTCAGTTTGGCACTTGACTTCCATTGTGTGTGATCTGGGTATCAAACTCAGGTCACCAGGCATGATGGCTATGACATCTATCCTCTGAGCTATCTCTCTGACTAATTTCTTGAAAAATTGGAAATACAACCACAGTAGCAGAACAAAGAAAATGCCCTCATTATGAATTAGAATAGGAGTCGCATCTTTCCTTGATTTCTCATAACATCTATTTTGTTGGTGAGCTCGCAATGTCCTGAAAAGGAATTGGTGAAAGCATCTTGAGGAGGAAGGACCCACAACATTCTTAGTTTTAGAGTTTTCCATCCACACCCAACTGTTTTGTTTCTGGACATGTGGAGAGAATGAACAATATGGCTAAAAATCATGACAGAGGGGAAAAATAATCACACAAGGTTTGTAGCTAAAAAGAAAGTTGGATGGTAAGGTAGGGACTATCATTCCTCAAGCCCCACCTCTGGGGCTCAACAACCTAGCCTCACCTATTAAGATATGAACTGATCAATGGTTCAGTCCACAGGGGAGATAATTTATCTACTTCCAATATCACAGCTCAGAATTCAAGTCTTTAATGGACACATCTTTTGGGTAAATGCATATATAAACAAGAAACTATGAAATAGGTGCTTTGTTTTTATTTTTCTTTGTTTTCTTCATTAGACAGTAACATGTTTTCAAAACAAACACAATAACTTTAGCAAGTTATTTATTTATTTATTTAATTTAACTTCATATATGAGTACTATATTTACATTACTAATACCCATTCCAAGACCTCCTTCGCCCTTTATAGCTTTGAAAATTCATTAATTCAGCTGTGTGGTGGTAGCTCACACCTTTAATCCCAGCACTTGGGAGAAAGAGCCAGGCAGATCTCTGTGAGTTTGAGGACAGCCTGGTCTATAAAGTGAGTTCTAGGACAGGCTCCAAAGCTATAGAGAATCCCTATCTTGGGGGAAAAAAGAAACATTTATCACTTCTTCTATAATCACTACTCATACACATGTATAAATACAGACAACACTGATTTGATTTAGTGTTGCTGGTATGTTCATGTTTTTAGGGCTGATTTCTTGTGATTGGGCATCCTATTAAAGGCCTTTCCCTTGAGAGCTCTAATTCTTGCTGGTCCATCAATATATCCTCAGCAGCTATACAATTGAATGTATCCTTCTCAATAGGAGTAAATCTATGCCTGGTCCTATAAACTTTGAGAATAATGTGGTCATAGTTCCTACCACAGAATCTACTACTTACACTTTTCTAAACCAATATAGCTTCTTATTGTATTCATGTTTTTTTTTTATTTTCTTGAGACTAGTTATCACTATGTATCATTAGTAGGTCTGGATCTCTCTATGCAGATCAGGTTCTTCTCACATTAGAAGATCTACCTGCCTTTGCCACTTGAGTGCTAGGATTAAAGTCATGTACTAACACTATTGGCATTGTATGAATCCTCACCTATACACCACAGATAAGTGTATATCTTACCCCTCATCAAAGAAATCTCTCTCTGTAGCAGGCAGAGGCTACCATAGAGATCTACAGTCAGTGAAAATGCAGAAAATAAGTGATCTGACCTATCCACCCTTAACTGATACATCTACAACACAACCCCTACACCTAAGACTCAGTAAACAAGGAAAATGAGCCAGAAAAATTTAAAAATCAAAGGACTGGGATACTTGCTGAAAGATCATGTCTTTTAGATATAAGGAAGATGCCCCCATGAAATATCAAAATATGATTTCTTAAACAATACCTGTATAATGACAACACCACCTGATATATCAACACAGATGGGGAAAGTTTTATAAGGTCCCAACCCTAAGTGAGATGTTGAATGAAGTTCACTGCTGCTGGGAGAGGAAGAAATTGAACTTATTGTTTATCTCTGATCCATTTCTGTAAAATTTGGAGTTAATAAAGTGGTTTTCTGAAGTTTAGGTATTTTTTTTTTTTTTGGTTTTTTTTTTGAGACAAGGTTTCTCTGTGGTTTTGGAGCCTGTCCGGGAACTAGCTCTTGTAGACCAGGCTGGTCTCGAACTCACAAAGATCCGCCTGCCTCTGCCTCCCGAGTGCTGGGATTAAAGGCGTGCGCCACCACTGCCCGGCAGTTTAAGTATTTTGAATCATTGTAAACGTAACATCACAATCCAGTCAGCTTCCAAAAATGAAGAAATTTATTTTACAAGTTTAAATTATCTCAAAAGGTCCATGTATTTTAAGGAGATGTTATTTCAAACTTTCAGTTAAGGAATTACTTATTAGACAATCTGAGTGCACAGAGAAGAAACAGAAATAATTATGATTTATGGTCTTCAATTTTTCACTTTCTTTTTAAGTGTTTGACAGAGAATTAGTTCAATCATTTTGAAATGAATCAATAGTAGATTAAAATGATTATATCTGTGCAGATTAGCAGATAAATGGCTTCAAATATTACTTGATTTCAGAATGCTTTCTTGCAACTACTGGTGTATATTTATGTAAGATTATTACATGGCCATTCTGTCAATAGAGATAATGCCTATTGTTCCTCTGAATTGCCTGTGGGATCATTAGAACTTGGGAGTGTACACTGTACATGCTATTGTTAGCAACACTTTCTCCAGGTAGAGCTATTTATAACTTGACCATGTAAGATTAGTAATTTATAATACATCTTACTTTTGCAGACAGAAGAAAAAGCAGAGGCTGCTGAGAAGTTGCTAAACAGGGCCTCTCATAACACAGACAGGAAGCCCAGATAATGGGATCAGCCAAGACCTAAATCCCATTGAATTAATAGTATTGAGAATATTTGGAATGGCCTTGCAGGGCTGGGTGACAAGATGCCACGTGTCTCATTAGTAGCAAGTGCAAAGGAAGGCCCAGGTTTTGAAACTATAAGCAACAGTAAACCTGCTTCATTCAAGCATATAAAAAATCCAAGAGTCTGACTGAAATTACCTGGCATGGGTGAGAAGAAAATATGGAACATGCAACAAACCCACTTAGGAGTTTATTAGTGGAGTGTGTGTGTGTGTGTGTGTGTGTGTGTGTGTGTGTGTGTGTTTGTGTGCAGGCCTGGTGAAAGTTGGTGTGGAGAGAGAGAGAGAGAGAGAGAGAGAGAGAGAGAGAGAGAGAGCTGAAGCACATCCACCTTTTAAGGGCTGCCTAATGCATGCACACAGGGGGATGATGTGGTTACATACACAGATGAGGGAGCTCACCCATGACCACAAGGGCTCATGCAGCTGTGTCATATGTAGGTGATGCAACCATGCCACATGTGGGTCATGGCTGACAGCTTGTAAGCACATATGTGGCCCTGGAACCTGGAAGTGTCAGCCATATTGTGGCTGAATCATAATATTCTACCCTTTTGTTTATTATACAACTTTGGGGTGTTTGGGGTCTTTAATGGGTGGGAATGGAGCATCATAAGGTCTCTCATGACAGCTTCCTGCTGATTTTGTGGGTATCATCAGGTCTCTCGAGACTGCTTTTTTGCTGATTTTGTGGGTGTGAGAGAGGTGAGATGCTTGACCATGTCCTGGCGTGGCTGGTTCCTTTTGTGTTTTTTTCCAGCCTCTGTGGAAGTGGGCAACTTGGACCTTGCAAGATGCTGAAAAGGCAGAAGATTAAGTCTGCAAAAAATTTTAGATCCTGTTGATTAAGGGAGGAGAGTCCCGAGATGGAAGATAGAGGGTGTCTTGGGGGTGGGGGTAAAGGAGGGAATTTCCCAGAGGTTCCCAAGACCAGGAAAGATAAGAATTAAATGATACTTATTCTGGATTAGTCTGGTCCATTTAGATAGGTCCAGGTGGCTCCCTGGAGCTTATGAAAAAAATGTTTGAAAAGAAATTTTAGACATATTAAAAGCTTATGATTACAATGGTATAGTATTGGAATAGAAGATGGTGGGGAGGAGGGAGGAAAAGAAGGGGGAATTATTAGAAAGGGGAATTAAATCCCTCAATATTTTACCTGTAACAAATCTTAAGGCACTTGTTCTCTTTAGCATCATGGTATTATCTTAACATCCAGGAGACACTGCTGCAGTCAGTAATAAACATGTTATTTTAAAATCAGTTTTGTGAATTTTTGGAGTCTGGGGCTGTGGATGTCCACAAACTTGTTATTGTTTCTTACCACCTGGGCTTTTGGCAATCCTTAAACCTCTAACTCTATGTTTAATGATGGCCCCTGTAATAACAGCTGAGTGGCTAACTGGAAATTTAAGTATGCCATTGGAGATACAGAAAAGTTGATAAAACAGATAAGAGAAAGAGGAAGAGGGAGAGTATATTGAGTTTTTGGCACAGGAGAGTTGAGTATGGTGATTAAACTTTTATTTTTCTAGAACTGGAGAAAAAGTGGCTGATCTTGGTGCCCTCTGGAACTTAAGGGAGCAGGGCCCTGTTTGAGTTACCACATATAAGGGGTATCTTGAGGTGGAAGACTAAAAGGTTTAAGGTGAGATAGGTGAATCAAATGAATAGTCGGTAAAATCCCATAATAGGGAGTGAAGATGGGTTAACAACTGAGTAGGGTGAGATGCTGAGATTTAAAACCAGCTGCCCATACATGAGTTCAAAGGGCCAGATGGAAAGGGGTTTTTGGGGAAAGCTCTAAGCCTGAGAAGGACCAGAGGCAAAAGTTTTACCCAGTCAAGGTGAATCTTGTGTGACATCTTAACAAGAATTTTTTTGGTTGTGAGCCTAGCCTTTAATGGCTGAGTCATCTATCCAGCACAACAAGAACACTTTTTATGGAACAGTTAGTTCATTTCCCTTCCCTGAAGACTGAGGATGGTGTGGGATATGAATATGCCAGGGAAGTTAACAGCCTTAGATAAAGTTTGAGAGATCTGGGAGGTAAACACTTGGCCATTATCTGATTGAAGAGAGGTAGGGATTTCAAACTGGGGACTAATTTCTCAAAAAAAAAAAATATCAGAAACTGTCTGGACCTTCTTGTTAGTGGTGGAAAATGCTTCAATCCATCCAGACATGGTATCCACCAAAACCAGGAGATATTCAACTTGTCTGACTGTGGGCATATGAGTAAAATCAATCTGTCAGTTTCTGGAAGGGAGCCCCAGGCTTTCAACAAGTCCATAATGTAACCTGAGTTAGTTATGGATCCTCCTTTCACCATAAGAAGCCTATGCACCTTCCAGATAGCTGCGTGGGACAAGAGGATATTAAAGGCATATTTGGAATCTGTGTAAACATTTAAAAATTTTCCCTTTGCTATTTGGAAGGCATGGGTAAAAACTATTAATTCAGCCTGCTGATTAGTAGTGTGGGCAGGGAGTGGCTGTGCCTCCACTACCCCAGTATCTGACACTATGGCATAGCCTGCTCTATGGGTCCCTTCACATAAAAAGAAGCTGCCATCTGTGAACCAGGTGTAAGTGACCTGGGACAGTCTGTCCTGCTGTATATGGGAGGAGTGTGGCAGTAGATCCTCTAAGATTTCTATGCAGGAATGAGATGGGAAATAATTAATGTTAGGTTAAGGTGGGAGATTTGAGATATTAAGGGGTGCGCAAGATTGAAAAGGGAGTGTGGCATCTTCAATTAGTGCCACCTGAAGGAAAAAAAAACTCAGGAAGTGGATAAGGACTGTAAGCCTTTGTAAGTTAGGAGATGGAACAGATTGTGGTGGGAGAAGACAGTGGTAGGTGACCCAAAGGTTAGTTTCTTTGGCTCATGAATAAGAAGCTCAGTGTCCACTAAAGTACATATACAGTGTGCCCATCCCTGAGTTATGAGGTCCAGCTTCTTTGACAGGTATGCTACAGGTACAAAGGATGGTCCCAGCTGATGTCCTAGGACCCCAAGGGCATATCTGTCCTTCCCTGTTACATAGAGGGAGAAAGGATGAGTTAAATATGGGAGATAAAGAGCTTTGGCCTGGATAAAGGCTTGCTGGAGTCTCTGGAAGGCTTAGTAATGGGATGATAAAGTGGCTCATGCAGAGAGCCAAGATCTGCCTCAAATAAAACGCAGGTGAGGAAAGAAAAAGAGGGGATCCAGGAACGCAGGAAGCCAACTATTTCTAGGAAAAATAAAACCTCTTCTTTTGTAGAAGGAACTGAAAGCAACTGAATTAGCTTTTTTCTGTTTAGGGTAATACCTTTTAGGGTTGAGGTAATAGTTACTCCCAAGTAAATGACATGAGAGGTAGACAGTTGGATCTAGAAGCTGAGACTCTATAGCCTCTTTTGGACAGGAATATTTAAAAGAGCGGAGGCATCAGTATTGCTGATCTCCAATGATGGACTGCAAAGTAAAATATCACCTACAAACTGTATGATTTTAGATTTATGAAGAGACAGTGAGAGTGGATCAGAAGCTAAAAATCATGACCAAATAGGTGTGGGCTGTCCCAGAATCCCTGGGGAAGGATGGTCCAGGTGAGCTCTGTGGAGAGGTGAGTGTCAGGGTCAGTCCAGGTGAAGGCAAAGATATTTTGAGATCAAGAGCTGAGAGAAAAAAAATCATCTTTAAGATCTAGAACTGAGAAGTGGGAGGTTCCTCTAGAAATAGTAGAAAGAAGTGTGTAAAGATTAGACACTACAGGATGAAGAGGATCTACTGCAGAGTTAATGAGCAAGAGGTCTTGAACCAGGTGGTAAGTTCTGTTAGGTTTTTGTTAACAGCAAGTATAGGGGTGTTAAAGGGGGAAGAGGTGAAGTGAAGTAGCTTTTTTCTTAGAAGGTCAGCGATAATAGGTTTCAGTTCCCCAAGGTTCTGGAGAGAGAGGGGGTACTGAGCTTGGGTAGTATACTTAGTAGGATCTCATAATTGAATAATGATAGGGGAATGGTGATTAGCAACAGAGGGGTCATGGGTATCCCAGACTTGGGGGTCAACCTGAGATGCTGGTTGAGGTTGGGAGGCTAGAAGGAGAAGGAGGGGAGCTGTAGGTGAGTCTGAGGTAAGCTGAATGGAAGGAAAAAATGAAATGGAAGCTCCTACTTTTGCAAAAAAAAAACAAAAAAAAAAAAAAAAACTACTCTTCCCATAGAGGTATCAGGCAGGTTGGCATGACTAAAAATGAATGAATAAATTAAATACCCCTAAGAAACACAGTTAAGTGGTGGGGTCTGCTGAGGTGGATAAGGCTGTCTCCCTACCCCAGTAGGGAAATAAGAAGGGTAGGCCCCCAGATTTCCCTCAGTACTGAGTATGTGGCTTTGGTGTCCAAGAGAAAGGAGATCAGTTGTACTGATACTGTGATGTTTACCCATGGCTCCCTGTTACAGATGACAGTTATGGTCAGGTCAAAGGAGCCTGAGCAGCCTCACTCATCCATGGCCAGACCTATAAGGTCAACTTGGAAATTTTCTGGATTTGATATCTCCATGCTACAATGTGCATGAGAAAAACTGACTGCCCAATGCCCTTCCCTATGGCATTTTGGGAAGGGTCTTGTGGGACCAAGGTGAGGACTAGGGCATGCCCGGGCCCAGTGACCAATTCTACCACATTTGAAACACTGGCCTGGCGAGTTCTTGAGCTGCAGGGTGCAAGGGAGCAGCACAGACAGCACAGATCAGACGGTCTGTCGCCTCAGCTGGTAAGAGGGCTGTAGCTAGCATGTGACAATGATGATTGTGGGCTTTGTCATTCCTTGCATGGGCACCTTAAATGCCAACTCTAAGATTTCCACCTGTGTGGTCAAGGGGCCTTTCTCCAAATATTTTAATGTCAGGGTAGCATTGAGAAAAAAAAATGAGTCATGAGTAACTGTCTGCCTTCTGTGGTTTTTGATTCTAAGTTAGTATATTGTAATGGGGCTTTAGTGGGGTGTTCCAAAGATGGGGAGGATTTTACTTTGTATTTTGAATGACCCCTGTGAGCTTATTATAGTTTACTGGCTTGAGAGCAGCCTTACAGAGACCTCCCAGAAGACAAGTCTGGTCCCTAGCTAAAATTCCACCTGGAGTGTTATAATCCCAGTGTGGTTCCTGCTTGGGGACCACTTCTGCCACTGGAGGGGTGTGTTGCATGTGTTTGGTGAGACTGGGTAGTATATTGAAATTGCTATAAAAAAAAAGAAATTGCTTTATGAAAGAGGTAGAATTTAGATAGTAAAAGGCTTAGATATAAGGAAACATTCCATTTGCCTGTGTGCTGAGTGATGTGGGAGTGTCATATATCAATCTGTTGATTTCATTGGTTAAGCAATAAAGAAACTGCTTGGCCCTCATAGGTTAAAACATAGGTGAGCGGAGAAAACAGAACAGAAGGCTGGGAGAAAGAAGCTGAGTCAGGGAGTCGCCATGATTCTCCCACTCCAGGCAGATGCAGGTTAAGATCGTTCCTGGTAAGCCAGCTCGTGGGCTACACAGATTATAAGAAATGGGCTAGTCCAGGTGCGAGAGTTAGCCAAGAAAAGGCTAGATATAATGGGCCAAGCGGTGTTTAAAAGAATACAGTTTCCGTGTAATTATTTCAGGTAGAGCTAGCCATGTGGGCGGCCGGGTGCCGGGACGCAGCCCCGCCGCTCCTATTTCTACAGCTAACAGTAATTAGAAAGCTCCTGTAGAATATCAGGATCAAAGGTGCCATTAGGCAGCCACTTTAAATTGTTATATAAATTGTAACAAGGCCATTTTTTGAACAAAGATGGACAAGGAATCTGTAAGTAGGGCATTAAGGCTTGATGTTTCAGGGCCTCTAAAAGGCATCACAGGGGGAAGGAAGTCTTTGGTGGCTTGCTACCCATAGCTAAAACTGTGAAAACCAGTGAAAATGGTTACACCACAAGGCTTGTAGGGGAACATCTCCTTTCTATACGTGGGGTGTGAAACAGTGGCATCTACATAGGGCTTGTGGAGGAGCATCCTCACTCTACAGGCAGGGCATTAAAGCCTGACTGGCTCCAGTCCAGGTGACTGGAAAGCCAGAGAGGCTACAGACTGAGACATCTCTCACAGTTGGGACCACTAGTGAGTGGCCCAAAGAAAAAGAAAAAGAAAAATCTGAGGCAGGTGGGCAACCCTGGGTTGTCCAATTATGTTTTTAGTTAAGGAAAACAATCCTGAGATGAATGTCAGTGAAGGGGTCAACCACAGCTGTGAAGGCCATGGTTGGTGACTGCCCTCCCCTTTCTAGGAACACCAGAAGATTTCCAGGAGTTCAAGGGTAAATTCTTCAGGTTCAGAGAAACAATTAGGCTGACTAGAATGGGGAATCTCACTTACTGAAGCTGGTGGTATGCATAGAGGTCACTCTCAGGCAGATGGAACATGTGGTTGTTGTGGAAAAATACCCAGTTCTGGATACTGAGCCTGGTAGAGGGGCAGAAGAGCCTCCCATGTATCATGGCACCAATGAAATTACCTGGCACAAGTGAGAAGGGAACACAGACCATGCAACAAACCCATTTAAGTGTTTATAGGAAGGGTATACAGGCCTGGCGAAGGTTGGTGTGGAGAGAGAGAGAGAGAGAGAGAGAGAGAGAGAGAGAGAGAGAGAGAGAGGCTTGTCCGCACATGCAGGGCCCTGGAACCTGGAAGCGTCAGCCATCTTGTGGCTGAATCATAACACTGACATTGAATTCTGTCACCCAAAATGAAAGGTAACATTTGTTATGGCTCCTATTTATTAGCTAAATATGGCTTCCATAGTATATTCCACCTGGTCATTAACCATTGCTGGTTAACTGCATCTATAGCAGTATATTAATTTACTCAGATTTTAGTGGCAAGAAACTAAAATCAAAAATCAGGAACAAAAGTCAATGTAAAAAAAAAAAAAATCCCACTAGGCTCAGCCAGGTAGTGGTGGAGCACACCTTTAATCTCAGCACTCAGGAGGCAGAGGCAAGCAGATCTTTGTGTGTTCGAGGCCAGCTTGGTCTACAAGAGCTAGTTCCAGTACAGGCTCCAAAGCTACAGAGAAACCCTATCTCAAAAAACAACAGCAAACCCCTCCCCCGCAAAAAAATAGTCCCTTCAAATATTGGCTTCATCTACTCACAGGCTTCTAAATACTATTCTATTTTATTAAACTATATTAGATGGAGAAATATGTATATTATGAATCCAGAGGTATAAGGATGTCACAGCTATAAAATATACAATATACCAATAACACTTTCTACACAGATTTTCAATTTAACACTATTTTCTAATTCCTGAAAATAAAACCATCATAATTAAAATTTGTAAAAGATGAGACAGGTCTTTAAGAATAATTAAAACAATGTTGTGGGTCAATATCTTAAAATTTTGAGAAGTTTGCACATTTAGTGCTGAAATTTTGAGGAAAACCCATCAGCTTCTGATAAATCAGGAATTGTCCCCTCTGTATGCAGTTCAATTAGGGTGCTCCACATGAAGCACTTAAGACATTTTATTGAATATTTTAATGATGGTAATGAATGGATTAGAATTCTATTTAAAAAAAAAAACAAGAAATCCCTTTGTTAACTGTTCTCTCCTCTCCCAGCCACACAATCCCACCCCTTTTATTTGTCCTACCTTGCTGAGGATACAACGTTTGTCTTAGATTGGGTAACAAAATGGTATATGGTTTACAAAGCCCTGACCCACATGAACAGTTTACTTGTTTTCATTCCCTAACTCTAGGCCAGATGTATAATATCAAACAGAGGGCGCTGGAGTCTAAGGTGAATTAGTCAGATATAGCTAAATGGCTGCACAATGACACAGATATGTAAAACCAGCACTGAACACTGCATAGATTTTCACTATTATTTTTATTTACTAGTTTGCAGGATATGCTTAATTAAGAAACTTGAAACATTTTACCAATACAGTAGCAGTATTATGTATTATCTGTCTGTATTTTTATTAATCTTCTACAAGTAGCAAATGAGTGCCATCAAAGAATTTTCAAAAAAAAATGTGTTTCGGTAGATTCTCCTTCCTTCTGTTATTGTCATCCACTGGGTATATATACCACATGTTCATTATGCATACATTTGTTGATGGACAACTTGGCTGATTCTTTTTTTATGCTATTGTAAACAGAAGAGAACTAAATGTGGATGAAGTATCTCTGTTTTAAGATGCAAGTCCTTTGGGTGAATGTTCTGGAATGTACAGCTAGACCATATGGTAGTTATTTTTTTTTAAGTTTTTGAGAAATCTCCATTTTGATTTTTAAAATGACTATACTAATTTGCACTCCCATCAGTAGGGAATAAGGACTTTGTTTCCCCTACATATTCTCAAACATCTCTTGCCAGATTTATAGTATTAAAATGATTTAAATTTGATATGATCATACAGGTCTTTAGTTCCAGCATGCACGTGGCTCTCTATTAGTTTGAGGTCAGCCTGGTCTACATAGCAAATTCCAGGACAATGAAGCTTACATTACTGAGTCACTGTCTCAAAAATATAGGTTTTCTTTCTTTGTTTAATATTATATTCTCTGTACATATATATTTGACACATGTGTGTATTCTGTGCCTGATGTCCTAGGAGGCAAGGAGAGTGATTCAGATATCCATAGAACTGAAATGATTAATATTTATGAGCTGCCATATGAATTCTAAAAATTTAGAACCTGAAATTTCAGTACTAAATGGTAGTTTCTCTGTCTTTAACTCTTTCTTTCATATTTTAAGATTATAATTACATCATATTCCAATTCCCTTTTATCCCTTTGAACCCTCTCATGTATCCCTACTATTTCTGCTTCAAATTCATAGCCTCTGTTTTTACTAATGACTGTTAAATACATATAAGTTTATGTAAATATACAAATATATATTTTTATACAAGTGACTAAATACATAAATGCAAACTGCTCAATATTGGTAATATTTTCAGTGCTGACTATTCAGTGCTGATTAGCCAATTGGTATGATCTTCTCTGAGGAAGACTATTTTCTCACTCTCAGTGTTTCTTGGTTGCCTATTGTGCTCAGTTTTCAAAACCACTGAGCTGCCCTGCCAGACCTTTATCAGATTTCCTGATGATAACCTATTCTGACTGGAATGAGGTAGAATCTCAAAGAGGGTTTAATTTACATTTTACTGATAACTAGAGATAATGTATTAAAATATGTATTGGCCATTTACATTTTTTCTTTTGAGAATGGTCATTTCATTTCATTCTTGATTGACAGTATTCTTATGCTTAATTTTTTTATTTTTTTTTTATAAATCCTGATACTGGAATATAGGAAATTTTTCACAAATTTAATGTAGATGACATGAAAACTTGACAAAAAATAAGTAAGAAAAAATAGAACTATCATTTGATCTAGCAATTCTAGTTTTGGGTATTTATCTAAAAAACAAACAAATGAAGAACTAAGAAACCTGAAAAAATGACATCAAAGACAGATTGCTCCTCTTGTGCTCATTGCAGCATATTGAAAACAGTTAGTTTGCAAATATAAAATAAATGAATATTAACAGAAAACAATTGACTAAGAAAATGTAAGATAAATCTACCATGCATTTGGCATAGCCTGAAGAACAAACAGGCTAATCTAATAAAGATATATTGATTTTTATAAAAATTTGTGATCCTGGATTCTACAATTCCTTACATACAATGAGAGTTAACTTCCCTTTTTCTAATAAAACTTTTCAGAATACATAAAAATAATCCTGTATTATAAATTCCTTGTCCCCATGAAATTAACCTAGCACACATATTTTTGTTTAAAAATGACAAAATTTACCCACTAAAATCTTGAAAGAAATTGTGTCTGCAGAATATAAATTGAATTGTTTACAATTTATACAACTAGAACCACATATACTGCTAGGCTGGATGCTCTGTGCAGTGTTTAGGCAGTGTGCAGGAGGCCATAGATTCTCAGCTATTGAAATGCTTGCAATATGGTACATTTGGAAAGAGTAGATCTATTACTGAAGACATGATGAATTAAATTTGTTCTCTTTAAAAGCCCCAAATTGCCATCCTGTATCCTAATGTACACACTAGACAATTCCTTCTTTGTTGTTCTTTGGATTTAATTTTAAAATTCAATTTCCATAAAGGCTAGTCTTTCTGACCTTTGTCGAGCTGTCTAACCAAAAGGTTGTCTGCCTCATTTCCATTAATAAAGAAAATGTACTTTAAAAGTTTAAGGAAGTTACCTTAAGGCCAAAACTGAATATAACTATGCTCTGTATTTTTTCAGCTGGCTAAATTTCCAAGGCTCAGAATGACTGATTCTTCAGTAAATGTATATTATATGTGTACATATTAATTTGTGAGCTATACTTTTCCCCTTTTCTTGCCATTAATGCTTAAAATTATTGAATGTAAGAAAATGTGTAAGTATTCAGCTTCAAATTGTTGCCCATAACAGTACATTATATGATTTAATCAAACAAATTGTGTGTATGTTTGGACATGTGTGTGTTTCATTTACTAAGAAGAACAGCCTATCCAATCTTTATTCTCTACTAGTAAACTTAAATCTAGAGAAAATATCTAAGTTCTAATTCATATATCAGAGTATTCTCTGGAAATAAATGTGTTTGTAACTGTTTCTTTAAACTCTAGTAGATTTCTATCTGTACCTGTCGTTTATTTGCAAACATGTATTATAAATGCCTATTTAATAACTGACAAGCATCTTTAATAGTAGATGTCCTAGCGTTTAATTCTATTTCTTCATATCAAAACAATATGGATAATGGAAACTTATAGCTGTTTTCATGGTGTCAAGCTCTCTCATGTTTGTTCAGATTTGTTCTATTTACCCTGTCCTCACTCACTCCATGCTTACCTACACAGTAGAGAAGCTTCTCCTCATGCTAATCCCCACTCCAGGGATAACTCTTTGGCAGTGAATCTAAAATATAGTCAAGAGATTTGCTATTTTGAAGGAACATGTGATCTTTGTGAGTATTGATGATAATATCCAAACACCTTTAATGTTTCTTTTTATTTCTCATGGTGTTCAATGTTACTCATTGCTCAAACTGTGTCTCACCTTTGTTGAATGTTTAGTGCTGTTGTAAACTTAAATACTCAGTTGTTGGACAAGTACAGAAAGCTATTTATTCTCACATCAGGTCCTAATTGTGAGTTGTCTTTTTGTCTAATGCTAATTATATTTATGTTCATAAAACTATGTACTTTCAAGTAAAGTCATAATGTCTTTGTTAAGTATTTGTGCTTAGACTTCTGAAAATAAAGATTTATGAATTTACTTTGGTAACTATTATCAGGAGGCTTTAGAGAAATAAATAAGAAGACATGTACTCAAATAAAGAAATATTTTTCACAAGAATGAACAGTTTCTCAAGCATCACCTTTGTCAATTTTTTGCATTGTTTGTAAAGAATTCTAATACATTTGCTTCCAAACTTTTATCATCATTCCATTATAAAATCTGCTATGTGTGTCAATAGTTGAAGCATATTAGTAAAGCTGCTATGAATGAAATGCACCATTCCAGGAATTATAGACACTTTTATCATTCATACAATCTCACATTCCCATTCCATGTTCCAAGACTGCAGCTTTCATTGTGGGTGTGTTTTCTCCATTCCCTCAGCTCAGCCTCCTGAGCAGAGTGAGCAGTCATTACTAGTTATTTCTATCCACTGATTTGTGCCTAGGTATTACCTCTATTCTGCAGTCAACAGAAGAGTTGACAACAGCCCCATTGGCAACCACAACGATGAATAGCTGCTGTGCTCTTGTAATATGCCACATAAGTACTCAAGATCTCAATATTTTTATAGCTTTGACATTCCAAAGAGAAGAACCAATCTGTAATTAGAAATAAAGGGAGAAAAAAGCAAACTTTATGAAGATTCATAGGCCATGAATAGTTGTCAGGCAATTTCTTGCTTTAGAATAATCATTCATGACCAACCACACGCCTTGCGAATAAAAACTGAGTAATTTGTGCTAGACAGAATGAATTTCTCACCAACCTAAAGGAAAGAATTTTGAATGCTCTGAATGAATTCTGGCAACCTCACACCTTTCAGAGTTATTTCTGAACATGATAGAGGATAGCATGTAGCCAACAAAATGATATTTGTCAAAAGGTATGTGTTTTCCCCACTTCCCTGTTACAACATTTGATAACTTGAAGTAATAACTGTCTTTGTTGTGATTTCAGCCCTCAGTGTGTTGGTTTTGGAAGCGTAGATTTGGGATACTAATAATATTTACATTATATTTATTGATTAAGTAGAGAAGTTATCTATATTCACTGCAGGTAAATATATTTTCCCTCTATCTACTTCCAAACTTTTAGAAAACATGGTGTCTATGCCCTTAAAAGGCTCATATGTTCAATGTCTTGACTTTGGAGGTGGAGACTCTGCCAGCTAATATGATTTATAATGCATCACAGGAATGAGACCCATACTGGACTTTCTTAATCAAATGAGGAAAAAAGTGGAGCTCCTTATTTCTGTCTCTGATCTGTTTGGCTTCCCCATCTGGAAGGGTCATGTGAGGATGCCTGGAGAAGATCCCATCTGCCAACCAACAAGATGGCTCTGATCAGGAAGCAAACTGACTCACAATAAAGTCTTATACTTAAAGCTGAGATAAATTGCTGTCGACTAGTGAAGCTAGTTAGCTTTGTGGCATTTGGTTTTGTCAGGGCAGATAGATTAGTGCACATTAATCAGAAAAGTTGAGCAAAGAATTTATGATTGATGGGACTGTTGACTCTGAATACTCCATGACTCATTCATAGAGTGTCCTGTGCTTTGCCAAATACCAGTTTATGCATAGTTTAAGATACTTTCATTTGTTTGTGTTCCTCAAGGACTTTGTATTTTCATGGGAAAATGCTAAAGGCAAAAGCCAAAGAAATGTAAATGCAATTCTTTCAGTCAGTCATCTTTCCTGTGGTCCACTTCTTAGTTGTTTCCAAAGCGGTTGGATAGAAAGATTGGGGGGGGGGGCTGATTTTTATTTATTTTTAATTAAAATTTTCCACCTCCTCCCATTTCCCTATCCCTCTCCCTATTCCCCTCCCCCTCCCTCTCCAGTCCAAAGAGCAGTCAGGGTTCCATGCCCTGTGGGAAGTCCAAGGTCCTCCCCCTTCCATCCAGGTCTAGGAAGGTGAGCATCCAAGCAGGCTAGGCTCCCACAAAGCCAGTACCTGCAGTAGAATCAAAACCCAGGGCCATTGTTCTTGGCTTCTCATTCAGCCCTCATTGTCAGCCACGTTCTGAGAGTCCGTTTGATCACATGCTCCATCAGTCCCAGTCCATCTGACTTTGGTGAGCTCCCATTAGATCAGCCCCACAGTCTCAGTGGGTGGGAGCACCCCTCGTGGTCCTGACTTCCTTGTTCATGTTCTCCCTCCTTCTGATCCTCATTTGGACCTTGGGAGCTCAATCCAGTGCTCCAATGTGGGTCTCTATCTCTACCTTTATTCATCGCCAGATAAAGGTTCTATGGTGATATGCAAGATATTCATCAGTATGGCTACAGGATCGGGCCATTTCAGGCTCCATCTCCTCAGCTGCCCAAGGATCTAGCTGGGGACATCTCCATGGACACCTGAGAACCCCTGTAGAATTAAGTCTCGTGCCAACCCTAAAATGGCTCCCTTAGTTAAGATATATACTTCCCTGTTCCCATATCCACCCTTCCTCCATCCCAACTGTCCCATTCCCCCAAGCTCTCCCCATCCTCCCCTCTCCCCTTCTCACTTTTTTATCCCCATATCCCCTTACCCCCATCCCACCCCCACCCCCAAGTTTCCAATTTTTGCCTGGAAATCTTGTCTCCTTCCAATATCCAGGTGTCCATGGAGATGTTCCGTCTCTTTAAGTGACTGGTCCTAGGAAGGGATACTTGTGGTAGGTGGGCAAGAGAAAGAGACACAGATAGGCATGCCATGCAGAGTGAGTTTGGATATTTATTCAAGGGGTTTTGGAGGGGGAATGTAGAAGGGGAGAAGAACAGAGAGAGAGAGAGAGAGAGAGAGAGAGAGAGAGAGAGAGAGAGAGAGGGAGGAGAGCCAGAAGAGGGGGAAGGGGAGAAGTGGGGAGAGAGGCAGAAGCTGCCTCTTCAAGAGAGGGACAAGGAAAAGATAGTGAGCTCAGGCCTGAAGTTGAAGATCAGCCTGCCTCAGTGGATGGGGAAGGGAGTGGACATGGCTTGTCTCTTAAAGAGACAGAACAATCATTGCATTGTAGGGCATGGGGATCAGCAAAATAAGTAAAGAGAATGAAGACATGAGTGAAGTTAACAAACAGAAACATAGGATAGTATGGGAGGGAGTGCCAGTGAATACTGAAATCACCTGCGTTTAAATTAAATTTGCTTAAATACCTCAACCCCAAAAGGGAGTAAGATTAAAACTGCTTTAGCATGACACAAGGAAAGAGCAGACCAGTTGAAGATTGTGGGCTACATTCTCAGGTAAACATTCTGTTGCTAGAACAAGACAACTAAGACTTATACCCTAAACCAAAAGAGTCTGTAGGTAAAGCACTCCCTGCGTGGAATTCATAGTTATCTCCCTAAGGGAGTAGGAATTTAGTTGGATCCTTAGACTTTTGTTTGAGGTAGAAACAAACCAACTTCTCAATAACTGAAATATGTGGTATTGATATTAGCCGTATCTGTTGACATAACCTTGAAGAAGCAGATATAAGTTCCAACTCTCTTACCTTTGATTAAGTGGAAATAGGCCCATAATTGTGAACCTCCACAATAAGTAACCGGGTAATCTGTAGGGTAAAAAAAAATAAAAACAAAAATCTAACAAAAATAAAAACAAACTAAAAAAGCATTATAAGACATAAAACCTCCAAAATGTCATTGAGTTCATTTTCTATTGTCCTACTACTGGGCAGCAAGTTTGGATTCAGGAGTGGTTTGTGTTCCAGTGAAACTTAGTTAAAGAAAACTAAGTTTTCATCTATTTGTGATTATAAATTGGAGAGAGCTTCTGGGCTAGAGATGTTGACTTGTGACTACTTCTACTCTCAGTGCTGGGAAACTTCCAGACCCAGACCTGAACAGATTTGGTGTTTACCTTTCTCCATAGGTAGCATGCAGAGTACCTTTCGGTACCACTGCCACTATTTGGTAGGGATAAAGGCTCTAGGCAGAGACCCGCTCAATTTTTTCATATTCAATGAGTTGAATATCTGTTGCCTTCAGCAATAACGCCTTGCCATAAGTTCATGGAGAGCAATCAATAGTCGTTGCTCTACCCTACATTACTCAGAGTTCCTATAAGTCCCTTTGGCAAACATATCAATTGTATATAACCCATTTCTGAAACTGGAAGTTTCATGTGGTGCATTAAAAGGACACATTTAACTAATGCTTGAGAGTGTGTGAAGCAATTTCAAAACCATCTGCTTGAGAATTATATTTTAGCTTGTTATGTGTCATGGCTTGATTGATGAAGTACAGTGAAGATGCTTGACATCTAAGTAAAAATGAAGAAAAGTAGTACATAGAAGATGTAATTTTTAATTTTGGTCCCAACAAAAAAAATTCCTATCTTATTTCCAATGGCTATATGATTCATAAACATTTCACAGTCAATGGTGAATTCTGAAATCAAATAAAACATAGAAATATAATTTAATTAAAACAAAATGTACTCTAGCATTTCAGTAGTTTAAAACATCTGAATTAGGATTGTGTTTCTGTGCAGATGCTGGTATGCAATCTCAAGAGGTTTAGAGTCTTGCACTTCACAAATTGGTGCAGCATGCTGTCCACTTCCTACTTAACAAAGGTTTGACCCTGTGAACTTTTACCAAGAAGTTCAGTGAATTTTAAAATGCTGTTCTTAAAATAATTAGTGATGTGTTGGAAGTGAATTAGCAGAATGGCTCTTTGAGAAATGTACCATGCTAGAATAAATAGTATTCCTAGAATTTAGTGTTAGAATAGATAGCATTACTAGAATTAGAGAAAAACAGTAATAGTTGCCTCATTCCTGATTGTAAGTTTCTGAAACTATCATTATTGGCAGAAAGAATTCGTGAAAGGGTATATGCTTATTGATTTACATATGCTAGTTGTAAAAGAAAGATCTAAATTAACTTTCTACATAGGGCCATATAACACACACACACACACACACACACACACACACACACACACACATATATAATGGCACCACACAATTTTTAAGTTCCAAAGGTAATATATGTGTCAGTGTATATGTGTTGTGTGTAAAGGATATATGTATACATTATATATACAGAAATATATATTTTTTCATATATAATATGCATATATCTTTTGGAGTTGAAAAGTTGTGGTGCTTTTTCAAATAAGTAACAAATTTTTACTGATTTCTGAATTAATGTTAAAAAATTATGAACATTTATGATAGCTAAAAATCTATATACTCATCTATACTCCTGAAAACGTGGATTTCTTACAAAATACTTTTACAAATTTTTGAGGTCTACTTTATTTTTGTACTTGTTTCAGTTTGGGGGGGTTGTTTGTTTGTTTGTTTGAGACAGGTTCTTTCTACAGAGACCTGGTTGTCCTAGAACTCAGTTTGTAGAGCAGGCTGGCCTCAAACTCACAGAATTCCCCTTGCCTCTGCCTACAAAATGGTGAGATTAATAACAAATAACATCACATCTGGCTCTGAAGTTTATTTCCTTAATAATCATAAATTTGATTCAGGTTTATAGGTACTTAAAATTCAATAATAAAGGTTAATGCATTTACAATCCATTTTACTTTTAACTATTTCTCTCTCTCTTTGTGTGAATGTATATATATGGTGTATGTGTGTGTGTGTGTGTGTGTGTGTGTGTGTGTGTGTGTGTGTGTACAAGGGTACACACACAGCAGAAGCCAGAGGTAAAGCTTTTCCCTAGAACTGAAACTCTATACTATTGTAGTTAAGAAATATGGGTGCTAGGAAGCAAATCCAGTTCCTCTTCAAGAACAATACGTGCTATTTGTCTCTGAATCATCTTGCTAGCCATTTAAAAATTAGTGTTTTTTGGTTCTTAATTGTTTTAAATGGAGATTATGTTATCTTTCAGTCTGAACATAAAACGTACTTTAAAAAATTTTATCAAACCATATGGTAAAAGCAGATCCAATTCAATGAGAACCTTTTACTTTTGACTAGAAAGAAGTAATTTATATTATTGAATTAGTTCAGGAAATAGATAGATATAATATGAAAAATGGTATCAACATGAGGTTTTAAAATTTTGTAAATTATAACCAGATGTATGTGAATACAATATATCTCTTAAAGAAGATTCAAATTGCTAAACCCTTAAGTTAATATGTTCTCACTGTGGGAAAATGAGATTATGAAGATGTGAGATTGGCTAGTAAACCAAACCAATGCCTGGCAGCAGATTCCAGTGTATAGGACAAAAAGACTTTCTGCTTATAGATAAGCACTGGGGAAGTGTTGAAGGAGGCTGCTTGTTCATCCCAGCTGCCCAGAAGCAAAATAACAACACAGAAACTGTATCAATTAAATCACTGCTTGGCCCATTAGCTCTACATTCTTATTGGCTGAGTCTTAAATATTAATTGAACCCATTTCTATTAATCGGTATATCTCCACGTGGCTGTGGCCTGCTGGTTAAAGTTCCATTTGGCTCTTGCATGGCTACATGGCTTCTCTCTGACTCTGCCCTTTTTTCTCCCCACACTGTTTAGTTTTCCCCAGCTAGCTCAGATCTACCCTATCAGGCCAAGACAGTTTTCTTTATTCATTAACCAATCATATTCACAACACACAAAGAGGAATCCCATATTAGGGAAGCCAGGAAAAGAAAAAAAAAAAACACAGTTTATCTCTTCAATAAAATGAGGTATTTAACTGCTCCTCCTGGAATGCTGGGAAGAGATGTAGTTTATAACTTGGTCATTTTTTGCTGTCTGATCAGACAGACATTGCCTTTATCTTCCAGTATTTATGCTATCTTTATCCCAGATCCTTTCCCCATAAATCTTGATCATTTCTTCTAGTTCATAAAACTCATCTTTATGAGTGATGTCAATTGTACTTTACAACCTCTTGAGTGATTTTTATATTATCTTAGGGCCATGTCAATCCTGACACCCATAGGCATAATGTTTACCTCAGTCAATGTGCATAGACCCTAAATCTTTGGCACTCTCCTTTCTGAGTCCCCAGTACCCATCATTGTGAAATAAACCAGATATGCTTTGTAAAGATCTCAACGTAAACTTGTTTTAAATTTGTTGTCCATCTGTGACTAAATTTTTTGTTACCAAAAAACTTTCTGTTCAAATTTGTTTTGTGCTTAAATATGGTTAGAGAAAATGATCTGGCGTCAAATCCTCAACGTCCTACCCAGTACCAGAACCAAAATTGGGTCAAGAGAATTTCTTTATTAGTATTATTGTTTTATTTTATTTTATTTTTTTTTTTGCAGATCATTTCCTTGCCTGGTATGAAGTTTGTAGGAAACTCTACACCACAAAAGGAGAATTTCTGGTAGCTTATCAAACACAATGAAGAAACCAAGCTGAAACAGCTAATGACCTACAATACTCTTCCACAACACAACACATAAGTAGCACAAGACTGTCTAGTGATTAATTTTTACATAACCTTTTAGGTTAGAGTTACAAAATATTGCCATGGGTATATTAAAACATTGAACATATGTTGCCCAATTTCATAGGCTGGGGCATTTGTATCCTATCTCTCAAAGGGTAAACATGCTAAATTTTGTAAAACCAAATATACAAGATACTAATTGGTATATACAGGAATAAATACAATCTACTGGTTAAGCCACTGTTGTATCTCAAATACCTTAGTGATCAATGTATAAGTTGCATGAGGGATGTTTTCATCATGTCTTGATTTTTCATGGTCATTTCACTACAGCACAACCTGAACTGAAGTAAATTGACTTTAATGAATAAGGATCTGAATAAATTCCTGGGATTAAAGTGTTTCACCATACTTAAACATTTTATTAAGATGAGATTCACCTTATATTTTCCTGCTAAAGTTTTGATTAACATTTCTAGGTTTCCTACTGTATCTAGACTATTGCATTTATATTTACCTCTGTTGTTTTATGTTGATGTTTTGATATTGAGTAATTTAAAGTTATAAAATATCTATAAACTGTCAATCTTCCTCTGATAGTCACTATTTAAGCTCACATATCCTTGACTCTCAGAAGGTATATATTGTGCTCTGTTAGGTCATGCAACTACTACAAATAAAATCCTTTAAAGGTATTGATACCATTGAGCATACTGCAGAAGCAGAAATGTGAGAAATTTATAGAATTTTCATGTCTCAAAACACATGGTGCATTGTTATACAATTCAAATTAATTTTTTAGAAACCTTGTAATTAATAATTTATTTCTTTTCCTTAATCTGTCTTCTCACATTCTCTCTCTCTCTCTCTCTCTCTCTCTCTCTCTATATATATATATATATATATATATATATATATATATATGTGTGTGTGTGTGTGTGTGTGTGTGTGTGTGTGTGTGTGTGTGTGTGTACATTTATATAAATATTAGAAGATATATGATGTATAAAATGGAAATATATAAAATATAAAGATATACATATATAGAATAAATAGTACAAAATATTGAAGGAAAAGATCATAAATTGTTTTTCAATTGTACTGCCATCATTAGCTACCTTTTTTAATTTGGATTTCTCAATGATTCCTTTAGAAAACAAGTTAATAAGATTTGACATAGATGTTTACTAAATATGACATAGATCTCAAAGAACTTTTCTCTTATTTTTTTGAAACTAATATTAAGTAATACAGTGCATTCCATTTGTTTTAATAATTGTGTAGTTATTTCGAGAAATGTTTGCATTAGCAGTTCTAATTGCTGCACCTGTATACCATATTTTAATAGCTAGGACTTCCACATACACATGAAATAAATACTCATGAAGATTCACATATTTATCACGCTCAGACTTTGTTCATTTCTTCCTAAGGCCTGATCCAGTACCTAATACAATGTAGTAACTTTGAAGGAGTGGTCTCTCAGAGAGAAACTTAGGTGTATTGTGGAATAAACACTGAACGGTAAACAATAACTTTAACTCGGAGATACCAATGTTTTCACTGATAAACCTTTATGTCTAATATTCTTTTTTTTTTTTTTTTTTTTTTAAATTTCAAGACAAGGTTTCTCCGTAGCTTTTTGGTTCCTGTCCTCGAACTAGCTCTTGTAGACCAGGCTGGCCTCGAACTCACAGAGATCCGCCTGCCTCTGCCTCCCGAGTGCTGGGATTAAAGGCGTGCGCCACCAACACCCGGCTCTCTAATTTTCAATGGTTATACATTATTCTGATGCTATGAACAAGGACGCCTCCCATAGGTTAATATGTGTGAATCTTTGGTCCCTAATCAATGAAACTATTTGGGAAGGATTAGATGTATGGTATTGTCAGATGAAGCATTTATATTAATGATTTTATTATTAATAAAATCTCAGGAGTCAGATATTAGGGGAAAACATAATAGATCAAGAAAGCTGCGGAGGAACAACTGGCTGTCCCTAACTCTCCATGCTTCCCAGATGGAAAGAGTCTACAAATCTTTCTAAGCCCCTCCCTACTCTTTCCTGTGCTTCTCTATTGTATTGTATCCTGGGTCCTCCAAAGTCTGTATTGCTAATTCTGGTCAGCTCATTATTGGCTCTCTCTCTAATTCAAGATTTACTCCAAGTAGTCTTGGAGTGTTACAGTATGATCAAATAACCTGGAACATTTCTTCCTTTTTTTATTCTAAATAAAAATGAAAGGCCTTAACTAACGCAGTAAATTATATACAATAAGAACAAAGATCAGGTATGGTCTAAATAAAAAGGAAAGTTTCTAACTCTAACACAGTAAAACTATATACAATAAGAATATTTATCACATAAGAATTACATTTACAATGTTCAGTCCATTTGTATTTGGCAAATTCAGAGAAATAACTCTATTATCCATCCCAACTTGATAAATTTTATACCTAAACCACTTTCCATCACAACTTGATTTACTATCCCAAAAATATCCTTTTAGAACTTCTAACTTTTTTTTAGGTAAACAACTAAAGCTTTTATGTCTCTCAACCTTATAAACTTTACATCTCAGTTCAATGAAGAAAAAAAACATTTTAAATGTCATATCTATCAGATCTCCAAGAGGTTAAAGGACCACAATCTGTTAAATACATCTGTGATATATAAAGTTAATTTGTAGTTATTTTCTTCAGATCAAGCCTGAAATCACATAAAGGAAGCTAAATTAGTTAGTATTCTTATTACCCTTAATGTCCCAACACCTTTCTCACTCCCAATTGATTTTGAAACTGAACCGCCACTCATATTAACTACCTATTTTATACAAGATAGGTAGCATATGCCAAGTCTGAACTGGTTTGGTTTTCCATCTTTTGTATTATTTCAAGTTGCCTTTCTTGTCTATATTTTTGTATTAAATCTAGTACAGGTTGGTCTTGAGCTTTTAAAAATATTTATTCAATTTATATTAGGTCCTACTATTTAATATATGCATAT
>NC_022013.1:31834760-31848588 GCF_000317375.1 Microtus ochrogaster | reverse complement strand
ATATAGAGAGAGAGAGAGAGAGAGAGAGAGAGAGAGAGAGAGAGAGAGAGACTGTTATGCAGTAAAGTTACAAATATTCAATAAATATGTGTTTAGAAGAGAAAAAATAAAAGATGTACATGGGGCAGATGAGTCAGCTCATATCTACAATCCCAGCAGTTGAAATATGAGAAACATAACCATGGCTTTGAGTCCAGAATGGGCTGGCTACAAGATGAGTTCTAGGCCAGAGTGTAGAGGGACAGTCTATCTCACCTTATAATCAATCATGAGTTTTATTAAAATAGTTACTTTTGAAATGATTAATATATTAATCCTCTTATATACCTAGTTTTATTTTTTCCTATTTAAGGCTGTATTTTATCCTGTTTACCTTGTTACAAATGTGCGCCACACTGATTAATTACAAAAATCATACAATTGAAGGTAAAGAAAGTAGCCTATTTTTTGATATTTTGAAAATTCTGCTAGTTTATGAACAAATATATTATGCCTTCTGAAAGTCTATATAGAGTATTATGGTCTAATTAGGAATGTGATTGGTTGTTTCCAATTTCTTAGATATTATGTCAAAAACAGCACTGAATGAAGATGAGGAAATATCTGTGGAGTAGGATGTTGAGTCTTAATGGTATACATCATGGAGTACTGGAGATGGGTAATATAGTGGACTTATCTTTAGCTCCTTGGAATTCTTCAGAATGATTTACCTACTGGTTTCACCAGTTTTCAATTCCAACAGTGAATAGCGGTTTGCTTTCCACACAGCTCCTGAAACATTTGTTATTGGTTTTTAAGTTGATTTGACTGGGATAAGATGAACTCTCAAAGTTGTTTTTATTTGTCTCTTCCTAATTGCTAGGGACTATAAATATTTTTTTGAGATGTTCATAAACCATTATTTTTTTCTCTTTTTAAGAATTCTCTGTTTAGGACCTCCACCCATGTTTTTTTAATTGGTTGCTAGGTTTATTTTGATTCTTTGTTTTTTTAGATTTTGGGATATATAATGTGTGTATATGTGTATATACAAGTTATATATTTTTGTATAGGAATTCTCTGTTAAACGTATAGATGGCAAAGATTCTCTCTCATTCAGTGGGCTTCTTCTTGACTTAATTTATAGTTTTATTACCTGCAAGGAAGCTTTTTAGTTTCACAAAGAGCTGTGTGTCAATTGTTGGCCTCAATTCTTTAGCAAAGTGAGTCCTATTCAAAAAGTCTTTTCCAACATCTATTTCATGTATGGTACTGTATATGTTTCCTTCTAACAGTTTCACTGCTTCTTATTTAAGTCTATCCATCTGAAGCTAGTTTTGTGCACAATCTTTTTTTGTGCAACTAATTTCTTTCTTCATTTCAGTTTTCTCATCACCATTGCTTAAGATGCTTTCTTTTCTCCAGTGTACATTATTTTATAGATCTCTTACCAAAACTGTGACAAAGGTTTCTAAGAGTGACATACTGTAAATGTCACTAATGTCAAATAATAATGCATCATTAGGATAAAAATTATGTATGTAATTATTCAAAATCTTAAGTGCTCTTGTAAGTGTATGTACACATTCTGTATCATTGCTGTTTCATTAGTTTTATGTTTTGTCTTATACAGATAATAATTTTTATAAATTGTTTAATTAAGTAGAGTGTAGTAAAGATAACCAATTTTGTATAAGAAACTGCTAAATATATAAAAATTTACAAATCGATTTTAGTATTCTATTGTCACTTATTGACTAAAAAATTATCTGATATTGATATGGTATGATTATGTTTATTTAAGGGCAATTGACATACTATTTACCTAATATTTAAGCTCATACATTTATGTGTTTAAGTGAGATATTATGCCTGTTTAGAGAATGAACTTAGGATCTACCACAGGTGCACATGAGTTTTACAGCTAACTTATACTAAAATAAACATTTTTAATGTCTCATTTTTAGGAACATGCTCAATGTTTTTACTTAGTTTCTAGATATTTCATAGCATTTATAGATATTTTATGTCTCTAGTCATATCAAGTGAAATACTTTTATCCTCATGTATTCAAAATAGTTTGCCTTTATGGAGATCAATGTTTTTATGTTTCCACAGCACACAGAAAGTTTTTTTAAATATTTATTTATTTATTATGTATACAATATTCTTCCTGCGTGTATGACTGAAGGCCAGAAGAGGGCACCAGACTTCATTACAGATGGTTGTGAGCCACCATGTGGTTGCTGGGAACTGAACTCAGGACCTTTGGAAGAGCAGGCAATGCTCTTAACCTCTGAGCCATCTCTCCAGCCTGAGCACACAGAAAGTTTAAAAAATTGTTTTTTAATGTATAACAACCTGTGATATGTACAAATGATAGTCATTTTATGTTAGCTTCCAATATCAAATCAATTAAAATATATGCAATTTAAATTGATTTTTTAATAATTCTGTAAATAAATAAAAGTATGGAGAAGCATGAACTCACTGTGGAAAGAACTTAAGTTTAGCATTTAACGTAACATTCTTTAGTTGGAATTCTGAATAAAATCTCCCTTTGCTCCTACTGTCTCAGTAAATACTTTACCAGTGTTTTCTTTATTCTCCACTGCCTCAAATTCTTATCTATTAAGGGAGGTAATTTGCTATGAGCAATAAAAAATACTGCCCTTTTTTTTAGCTTTCCTTCCTCTTGTGAGTTTCAAGAATAGTTCAACTAACAATTTATTTGAACTCTTTATTCTTAGGGGAGGTGGAGGTGAACTGGGAATACTGAAAGGAGGGGAAACTGGTTGGACTACATTGTATGAGAAAAGAAACTACTTTCAATATATTTATATTGAATATATATATGATAATATAATTACACTATTTTTCCCTTCCCTTCCCTCTTTCCAGGACCTTCCAATGCCCCTTCCTCCAACTTCTTTCATGTTTCCTCACTCTCAAATTGATAGTGTCTTTTAATTTTGATTATTCTGGTTATAAATACATAAAATTTCCAAAAATATATAAATACAAGTCACAAAATCTGTTTTTTCCTCCACCAACAAGATCTATTCTTAAGCCTACCAAATATACTTCCTATGTCCCAGTCTTGAGCCCTGTTTATCAGCCAATAGAATTCACTCTTGTTGTAAAGGTCAAAGGCCAAAAGTTCTACTAAGTTTAAATGTGTAAGAAACATAATTTTTTTCAGTGGACTCTATGCCTCAGTGTCTTCAAAGTTGACACTGTCCTAAGTTTCATTCTTTACCTCCTCCAGGTCTTATCCACCCAGAGACTGTGAGACTTGAAGAGAAGTCCCAACATTGACATTATCCCACCTCTTCGATGAAGTACAATACCCACAAAAGTTCTGAAAGCAATGGTCTTATATACCCCTAATTAGAAGCAAAGATTAGAATAAGTATTCGAGAAATTTTGGGCCAAAATTTTCATTTTCTTGTTATAAACTGATCTACTCAGGTATGTGTTTAATGATGCAAAGCTGACAGAAATTAGAATGTTGTGCTCACTTCCACCAGTCATAGGCTTCTTTAGCAAATTGTAAATTATCTGTCTATGAATCTTCTCATGGATAATATTGTGAGTGAGTTAATTCTGAAATCTTATATAATCCATTTGGCACACTGTGTGATTTCTAATAAAATACACAATATTGACAGTTAACACACAGTGGAAAAAGGACATCAATGAATATCTTTTCCCAAAGAAAAATAAAACTGGCTAATAGACATATGAATAAACTATTCTCTATAAAAATATTATGGATTGTATTATGAATGATGGTAGGGGGAATCTCTAACTAACTCTTACCCTTTGAGAGTGGGTCTTCCACTACAGTTCCTTTAGCCATTGTCACCTGTGACCATTGACAGTGACTCATGTTATTATACAATAAACTCCATCTGCATTCAACATCATAGACGCTCTGTCTCATCAAATTTACAGGTAACAAAAAGGGGATGGCCAAAGAGAGATAATGGTAATATTAGAATTAGGATATTGGACGGTAAAGACATGTCTTCCTTTTTAAAAAAAATATGAGCAGAAATGCCAGTGGGACTTCTTTTGAACTCTTATGAATATGCCCGAGCTTCATTAGGATTTTAAGGAGATATGAAAGTGCTGCAGTAAAACCCAGGAGATGTGATGACTGTCTTACTGAAAAGCACTTGTGGAGAAGGAACACTCAACATCCTAGCAAAGGGACACAAAGCCGCTCAGTCTATATAATGTTTATAATAAGCAAAATAATATAAACAGAGAATTCATTGTGGATTTGATTGGAGACTGAGAATAACTTCTCCATGTTATAAGTAATTCTACACTGAAAATATTGAAACAGTGTCTTATTTCAGAATGGCGTGAAGGGTGAATCATTTCATTTTAATGGCACCTAAATAGGAGCTACTGGGTTAAAATTTAAAGAAATGAATAAACTAAAACTTAAAACGATTTTCGCTCTAGAAATATGCTTTTGTAAAATAATTGTGAAATTACTAATTGGTGAACTTATTAAAAGTTATACAAAACTTTAATAGACATTTAAAAGTTACTTTAGCTATAAGGCATTGACTCTTCTTAAGCAAGAAGGAAACCAAGAAGATTAAATCCTGGCACCTCTGCCTGCACTGGCAGTTGTCTCCTTGGGTGATATTTCAGCTTAACTTTGCACAGGGATGTGTGAGGAGGACACAAGGTCATTATCTCACATCTTTAATTGGCTCAGATTCCTGCAGCAGTGTGGCTTCTCAGGCAAGAAAATCACCCCCAAGATGAAAGCAAATATGATGCCAAGGCTATACCCTGAAGCGAATCCTCCTGTGCGATCAAGCTTTGTCCCTTCTGGATATTAGAATTAAATGACAGTGATTGATGATAGATTCTCCTTATCAGGGGTTGACAGAAGAAGAAGCCATGGTGGGCAGGACTACACCTTGATCACATCCATTGGATTATGCATAGTACTTAACTTTTTCCCTCAATTTTCCCTTTCTTTAAAACTAAAAGTCAGTATAGAGGATGACAATCTTGGAGTAAGTACAAAACTCATTTTTCTATTATTAAACACCCCATTTTCCTTTTTCACCACCCCTTGCCTCTTCGATTTGTCTTATACTATGTTAACCAGGCCTAACCTGTTTGGCTGTTGAGAGATAGGTTGAGAAGTATGACCTTGCTTTCTAGGTATAAAACCAACCATAGCAAGTGTCCTAAGCACCATTCCCAAGTGTTTCCTGCAGAAATTCTAGTTATTAATGGTTTCCATGTTGTGCTTTCTTTGAAAACTCCAGGTTACCATTTCTTCAAACCACCATCCTTCACTGCTTACCAACCTCCCTGAATATGATTCTACGTTGGAGACTGTGATAGTTTGAATGTAACTGGTCCCCATTATCTTATAGGGAGTGGCACTATTAGTAGGTATTGCCTTGTTGGATTAGGAGTGGTCTTGTTGGAAAAAGTGTGTCACTGTGAGAGTAGGCTTAGTGATCTCTTTGCTCCAGCTTCATTCAGTGTAACAGTCAGACCACTTCCTGTTGTCTGCAAGATGTAGTACTCTCAGTTACCTCTCAGGACCAAGTCTGTTTGCATGCCGCCATGTCTTACTGATCTAACAATGAACTGAACCTCTGAAACTATAAACTACCACTGCAATGAAATATTTTCCTTTATGAAAATTTCTGTGGTCATGATGTCTCTTCATAGCAATAGAAACATAACTAAGACAGACACAAAGAACAGAAAAGGAAAACTTAGTTTCTCATGGCACTGGTGCCATCCCTGAGAGTATACCAAAGACATAGAGCTTTGGTATGTGAGCTGGTTGTGCATAGAAAGAGCTTATGCCAGGCTAGAGGTATCATTGCAGAGAAGCTCAAAGGAAGGCAAGGCCAGACTAGAGAACACCAAAGGTTTTTGGTGACTAGACGAATAACCAGAAAAGAACAGGTGACAAAGAATGTGGAAGAACAGTATCCAGGGTTGTCTTCTTGATAAACAAAGGTGGGGGATGGGCTAATTTTGAAGTCCTCAAGGCATTGCTTATGAACAAAGTACTGGTTTAATAGTCTATGAGACAAGGGCTTCCTTGTAATAGAATCTTCTAGAACATATCAATTCTCCCATTATGGTTGAAAAACTCAATCCTTCCATTTCAAGTTACAGCTGTAGTCCCAATTTTTTTTTTTTTTGATTTGATTTTCGATTCAGGGTTTCTCTGTGTACTCCCAATCTGCAGTTAAAGGACATAGATGAAAAACAAGACTCCTGTGGTCCTTCTCATGAGCCCTGTGAGCTCTGCATATTTAACAACTCTTCATCTTTCTAAACTTAGGACACTAAACTACCCTGTGACACAAACTCTGATGTCACAATTCTCCATAATCTAAATCAGTATTAGCAGTTGCCAATTGTAGAACCCAGCCCTGATAAGCTTAATAGAGGCCTGAACATCAGTAGTTTTTCCTGAGGCAATACCTGGTTGTAGGAAGGACCACAAACTGAGATTACCCAGGCACCACCCTGGAGCAGATGATCCAAAGGAAATTCCTAATGTTCCAACCACTGTAGATACGACCACCTGCCAGCACACATTCACCGAGACACCCCTAGACAAATATCAGCAAGTCAGGAGTCTTGATTCTTAGCAATCCCTCACCCCCACCTTTACTACTATTAAAACTCAACTCTAACTGAGCTTGGAGCTCCCCGATTACTCCAATATGTTAGACACACAGAGAGTCCGAGTTGCAAACTTGTGTAGAATAAAGGCTCTTTGTTTTTACATATGGGACTCTGTCTCCTTGTTGATTTTGGAGGGACTTTGCAGATCTGGGCATAATATTTGGGGTCTTGTCCCAGATCCCCCAAGCCCACCGGGACTACCACCTAAAGAGCCTTCAACCAGTCGATAAGTTTTCTGTGTTTTGTTTTGTGTCTCACGTCTTTTTTTGACTTATGTTTTTCTGTAAGTGGGCCCAGAAACTGTAAGAGCCTATCTATGAGGATGCGTGAAAAGATAATAGGCAAAGTACCTGGGGAGCCGTCCTCAGGGCCCATGTATGAGAGTGGATCTCTCTGGTGTTTGGAGATAGATGTGTGGGATGCTCCAGGCATCTCAGTTCAGTAGACATGCGGGTTGTGCTCCCAGCATCTCAGTTTCAATTCTGCCTCCAGGGTACCAGGGGGACTATGTATCTGATCATTGCCCTGTGTGTCTGTGTTTTGTTGTGTTTTTGTCCTGATTTAGACTGACGCTGATGATATGAGACAGACTAAGAGAACCCCTTCTCCCCTAATTTTAATTCTAGACCATTTCTAGGACTTTAGAAATAGAGCAAAGAGAGCAAAATTGGAAACCCAGATTCCTTATATAATCACTTGGGGCCGATAAACAAGACTATCTTCACCTTAAAGGAGGACAAAGGTGAGAGGCTCCTGAGCCCTCTGCCCCTGTGCTGCAAAGGGTACAGAGGATGAGCTCCTTTTCTCATCCCCCCCATGTTACTGACAGCCTCCCCCAACTGATCAGATGGCAATGGAGGGACCCAGGGAAGCTCAGAGAATTGGGATGCCTACCCTTCACCAGAGGACAGGCACAACTAGAATTGCCCCTGATGGGTGACTCTGCCGCTCTTTCTCTGAGGGTCAGCCCACAGGGTAATGAGGGAAATGAACAGATACAGTATTGACCCTTCGCCATTAGTGATCTCTATAACTGGAAAAACCAAAACCCCAGTTTCTCAGACAATCCGAGGACCCTTATTAACCTTCTAGATTTTGTTATATTTACCCATCATCCCACCTGGGTAGACTGCACTCAGTTGTTTGCAGGTGCTGTTTACCACAGAAGAAAGAGAGGGAATTCTGACCAAGGCCCAAAAGTTGGTCCCGGGACCTGATGTAATAAAAATATTAAAAATGCTGCAGGATCCCTGGTAGTAGTAGGCAGCAAACCCAACTGTCAACCCTGGCAAGAGACCAAGCCTTCCCTTTGACTTGTCTTAACTGGAATTTCTTTTTTTTTTTTTTTTTTTTTTTTTTTTTTTTTTTGTTTGCTTGGTTGGTTCTTTTTTGGGGGGCGTTTGTTTTTTTGTTTTTCAAGACAGGGTTTCTCTGTAGCTTCCGGGCCTGTTCTGGAACTAGCTCTTGCAAACCAGACTGGCCTCGAACGCACAGAGATCTGCCTGCCTCTGCTTTCCGAGTGTTGGGATTAAAGGAGTGCACCACCACCGCTTGACTTTGTCAGTAGGTAAGAAGAGGCTCCGGGTCTTCCCTCAGGTTCTGAGAGGTCTCCGTGCAGCCTCTTGTGGGCCCACCAATTTGGCCAAAGTCAGTAATATACTACAGGAAAAGACAGAGTCTTGGCCTTCTTAGAATGGATTATGGAAGCCTCTAGGGCATACTCCCCTATAGATCCTGAGTCTGAGAAGAATAGGTCAGCCATGATATGGCCCTTATTATTCAGGCCATGCCTGATATTAGGTGCAAGTTACAGAAGATCTTGCAGAAAAGAGCATCTGGGAGCTGTTAGCCATAGTTCAGAGAGTGCACAACTGAGAATCCCCAGAGGATAGGTAGAGGAGGGCCATTGCTGAAGAGAATGCGAAGCAGACTCAAAATATGGCAAGAATCCTCCTAGCAGTCACTGCAGGAGATCCAGATGAAAAAAAAAAAAAAAAAAAACGTGACAACTGAGACACCTAGCCATAGGCCAGGGAAAGGACTCCCATACTAAGGGGTGTCCCAAGCTGCAGAAAGATCAGTGTGCTTTTTGCAAGGAAATGGGACACTGGGCTAACAATTTTCACAAAAGTGCAACCATAAGGACTATGAATCAGCTGGTAACTCCCGCCCATGTGCTGGTTGCAGAATCAAGTGACCACAGTGACTAGGGGAGACAGGGTTCAGACCCCCTCCCCAGGTCCAGGGTAACTCTCAGAGTGGAAGAGAAACTTACAGATATTGTGGTAGATGCCAGAGCTCAACATTCGGTATTGACTAAACCTCAAGGGAACCTCTCTCAAAGAAAATTGGGGTGTAGGAAGCCACAGATATAAGCCAATATTCATGGACTACCCAAAGAACAAATCTTGGTATGGGCCCAGGATCCCACTAATTCCTGGTCATCCCTAATTGCCCCTACCCTTTATTAGGAAGAGACTTATTCACTAAAGTTGGAGCTCAGATCACATTTAATAAAGATGGAGTCTCAATTGCAAATCAGGAAGGCCAGATGATTCAAATCCTCACCCTCCTGCTTGAGGATGAATATAGATTATACCAGGAGCTGCCACTTGTCCCTCAGGATATGACCACATGGCTAGCCCAATATCCAGAGGCATTTGCAGAGACTGGGGAAATGAGCTTGGCGAAACTTTGAGCCCCAGTGCTCATTGAGCTCAATCCTGATAGCACGCTCATCTAGGTGAGGCAATATCCCATGTCCTGGGATGCAATAGGGGCATCATCCCTCACTTGCTTGTCAGCCTGGAATACTTACTCCTTTGCTCCTTGTTAAAAAGCCAAACTTGAATGATTACCAGCCTGCACAGGACCTTAGAGAGGTCAATTGCAGGGTCATGGACATTCACCACACTGTAATGAATCCATACTCTCTTTTGAGCTCACTTCCTCCCACCCAGGACTAATACACAGTATTAGATCTCAAAGATGCTTTTTTCAGCATGCCCTTAGCCCCAAAGAGCTAACCCTTGTTTGCCTTTGAATGGCATGACCCTGAAAAGAGATACAATGGACAATTGACTTGGACCAGGTTCCCCCAAGGGTTCAAATATCTTCCCAACCATCTTTGATGAAGCCCTACATGAGGACCTCAGGGAATACACCCACAGGTCACCTCCTGATAGCAGCTGACACTGAAGAAGATTGCAAAGTAAGCACTGGTGGTTTGCTTACTGCCTTGGGAACCCTGAGGTACCAGTCATCAGTTAAACATGCCAAATCTGCCAAACTAAAGTGACTTATTTAGAATATATATTTAAGAGAGGACAGCATTGGCTCTCTGAAGCCTGTAAAGAGATTGTGCTTAAAATACTCAACCCAGCTTCCAGGAGGGAAGTTAGAGAATTCCTTGGGTCAGCTGGCTTCTGATCTCTCTGGATTCCCAGCTTTGCTGAGCTTTCTAAGTCACTGAATGAGGCAATAAAAGAGAGCTGGCCCTTTTAATGAACCAAGGCTGAAGACAAAGCTTTCAATAAAATAAAAAAAGCCCTCCTCTCAGTGCTAACACTGGGATTGGCAGATATCACCAAAACCTTTCACATATATATATACATGAAAGAAAGGGCATAGCTAAAGGGTTCCTTACTCAAACTGTAGGACCTTGGAATAGGCCAGTGGCCTACCTCTCAAAGAAACTCGATCCGTTAGCAGCAGAGTGACCCCCTTGCCTACGGAACATTCAGCTACCTCTCTATTTGTTAAAGACACTGACAAGTTGACTTTAGGTAGAGAGCTCCTCATCACCACCCCTCATGCCACTGAGGGAGTGCTCAACAACTGCCTGAAGGATGCCTGGGTAATGCTCGCATGACTCACTTCCAAAATCTCCTCCTTAACCCTCCTTGCATCCTCTCATTTTCTTTCTGAATGTGGCCTTAAATCTCACATCCCTGCTTCCTGACCTGGATCTGGATGTCCCACTATATGACTGTGTAGGAATCCTCAGCCAGGTACGTGGACTGAGAAAAGACCTGCAAGATCAGCCCTTGCCAGAGGCTGAACTTACCTGGTACATGGATGGGAGCACCTTTATATGTGATGGTAAAATGTGTGCAGGGGTGGCTATGGTGACACAAGAGGAATACTATATGGGCAATAGCCCTTGCATCTGGGACACCTGCTCAAAAAGATGAACTGATAGCCTTGACTAAGGCACTATAGATGGCAAAAGGAGTGCTGGGTCCTTATTGCTGAAGGAAAGACTTTCAAATCAAACAAGAGATTTTAGACTTACTCGCAGCATTATGGCTGCCAACCAAATTAGCCATTACCTACTGTCCTGGGCATCAACGAGCTGATACCCCAACAGCTAGAGGGAACCAGAGGGCAGATCGGGTGGCAAAGGAAGCTTCAGAGAAGGCAACTGTCCTGGCTCTGATATTACTGGACCCAGGATTACCTAACAACCCAGAGGATCTAGCCTATACTCCTGCCAACTTATGCATGATACAGCACTTATCAAGAGCATGGTGACCACAACAGTCAACGAAGTGGTGGATGACTGGAACTACAAGATTCATTTTGCCAGGGAAGCTGGTAGAAACTCTCCTTCATCATGTTCACCGCTCTGCTCACCTTGGCACCCAAAAAATAGAAGACCTGATCAGGCAGTCTCATTTAAAAATCTTTGACCTTCAGCATAAGATTGAACAAATAGCTAAAAAATGTCTGGCCTGCCAACTCACCAATGCAGACAATCAACCTAAAAATCCTGGAAACAGACTTAGAGGCACCAAACCTGGTTCCCATGGGAGATAGACTTCACTGAGATAAAACCTGGCAAATATGGTTACAAGTATCTTTTAGTATTTATAGATTCATTCTCTGGATGGTCAGATGCCTTTGCAACCTGACATGAAACTGCTCAAATGGTCACCAAAAAGCTACCTGAAAACATCATTCTGAGGTATGGTATTCATATCAATGTCCTTGTTAAGTAAACAGATTAATGATAGAGAACATGATACTCATGCGGAAGCTGGATGGTATAAAAACTTGTTCAAATATATTATTTTTCTTTAAATATATAAATTTTAACTTCGTTCCTAGTTTAAACTTATCATCAATAGCTTTCCCCTTGGCTGGCAGACACATCTAATCATTGGATGCTGATTACAACCTGCTCTGAACGACTGCAAGCCCTGGACTTCCTGAAAGCTGATGTGAACCAGTCCAGCTGATGTGAATGCTCCCTGTCTCTTCAACAGAATCTGTGAATCAGATGCTTCTGATGAGTGCCCCATTGCCTGAGTTTTGTCCTTTTCTTTGGCTAGCCTTTCAGCCTACTTGGGCCCTGATGACAATGTCCACATGTCAGCTTGAAATAGTTGCAGAAAGAAACACATTGTCCTAGGCTTCCTGCCCAGAATAGGTTGAAAGGATGAGACATGGGTAAACTCCCTGGAACAGGGGACAAAATGTTTACCTATAGTGCCTGTTGATATACTAGAAAACTAGACCCAGAGTTGTCAATTAATGGATTTATTAACTAAAATTGTCCTACAATAAAATGACTTTGGCTTTCTGTGCAGAACCACAGAACCAAAGAGGACACCCAGAATTATTATTACAATTTGGTTGTGCTCAAAACATCAGAGATACAGAGCCTGTAAGCTGACCACTGCCCAGGAAAAATCTGTTAGCTAATAGTTCTTAAGTCTCAATAATGTCTCCTTAAACCCAGGGGCAAGCAGGATCCATGATTAGTACTTGTGAAGCAGGAAGTATAGGACCCAGCCATGATGATCTTAATAGAGGCCTAAGTCTCAGTAACTTTCCTCGAGGCAATACCTGGTTGCAGGAAGGACCACAAACTGAGATGACCCAGGTACTACCCAGGAACTAATCATTCAAAGGAAATTCCTAACATTCCAACCATTGTAGATTGTACCACCTGCCAGCACACATTCCATAGGACACCCCTAGACAAATGTCAGCCAATCAGGAATCTTGAACCATAAAAATCTCTTACCCCACCTTTACTACTATAAAAACCCAACTCTAATTGAGATTGGGGCTCTCCAATCACCCCAATACATTGGACACAGAGAGAGTCTGAGTTTGTAAACTCATGCAGAATAAAGACTCTGCTTTTACACATGGAACTCGGTCTCCCTTTTGGTTGTTGAGGGACTTTGTGGATCTGGGCATAACACCAACACCTAGAAGTTACCTGATATCCAAGGGTACTGCTCCTTCTCTTACTTCTCTCAATGTACTCTGCCCTAAGCTGAGTTTGGGAAAAACGCTAGACCTCCAGTGAGGGTCTCTATACTGGTGAAAGTGAAGAGTTCCCTAAGCACACCCAGCAGGATTGGGCTGGGCCTCTAAGATTCCTTTGTCCTCAGTTACACTGGTCTTACATAGGGCCCACTGGCTTCAAAGAAACAGGGAATTTGTCTATCCTCCACTATGTTATACCATCAGCTACATTAATAACTCATCACCCAGTCTGGGCCAGCAGTAGCTGCAGAAAATAAGGTCAGATGTTACTTAGTGTTCTGCCCTAAGCATTATACAAGAACCCTTTCACTCACACAGGTGATATGGACATGTTCCCCTGGTATTCAGGAATCATAAAGATATCTTCAACTCCTGACACAGAAGAAAACATGAGTCCTCTTATTATCCCACCCCATCTTCTGGATGGGTTATTTTCTCAAATAAGCAAAATTATTGTCCTTTATGTGAGAAAAAAGGAAAAGAGATGAAAATAAATGAAAGGAAGGACAAAGGTTCATCACTAAAAAAAACCTTAGCAGGTATATTAGTAAAGATTCTCTGGTAGAACAGAACTGATACAATGAATATATATGGGATTTATTAGATTGGCTTATATGCTAAGGTCTAGCTAATCCAATATTGGCTGTCTACCAATGGAAAGTCCAAGAACCAAGTTGTTATTCATTCTAGGCTATCTGCCTCAGCCCCTCCTCAGTATATTCCATAATCCTGATGATGTAGAGAAGCAAAGGAATAAATTTTCAAGCCAGAGTGAGACAAGCAAGCAAGGAGAAGAAGAAGAAGAAGAAGAAGAAGAAGAAGAAGAAGAAGAAGAAGAAGAAGAAGAAGAAGAAGAAGAAGAAGAAGAAGA
>NC_022013.1:31833278-31834274 GCF_000317375.1 Microtus ochrogaster | reverse complement strand
AAATAAAAAAAAAAATAAAACCCCTAATGTTTAAGTACTTACTGTAGCAGCAGCAGATTTCAATCTAAATATTTTAGAAATTTTCTTTGTTTTTTTCTTATTAATCTTGTAACATGGTGAAGCAAATCAGTTTTTCTTCATTTTATATTTTTGTAGCCTCAGCCTCAAATTTTATTAGCAACATTCTGAAGAAAGCACAGCTACTTTACAAAAGTGAACAAAGACTCATACCTCACAGTCTCGTAATCTTCCTTAAATAGGGTACAAGGGCCATAAGATGATGTCTTGGAAGGACTGATCCTAGCTCAGGGAACAACTCCAAAATTTATGAATCTAATGAGATTTTACTTGACAGGTGAAACAAAGTACATTAGTAAGTATATACATCATTTCTACCCAGCTTACCAAAATCTCCCAGCTGGGAGAGCAGAAGTTTGGAGAAACCCAGCGACTTTGGAATGACTGTAACAGATCCTAGGTGAACTTGGTGGGTTCCAACATCCCTGTCACTGTGTAGCTAATGCTGCATTCCAGCTCAGACAGTTTACCATGCCTCCTCCCCTCATCCCTTTAATTCATTTCCTGGCCTTCCCTGGGGGAAAAGTTTCTCTTTGTGTCTCCAGGCCTGGCTGTTAAATGCTTTCCCTCTCCCAATCCACCAACTCACCATTTATGTTAAACAACTCTAAAGACATTCTGCCCCATTGCTCTCCAGAGAAATTGCTTTGACCTCTTCCCTGGGGACTTCATTTCAGAAATGCAAACTCTATCTGTTTTGCAGTAAGAGATAGCAGGGGTTTAAATATAAGGCTGGGGAAGTCTTATTTTTAGCTGTGCAATTCTTTTTTTCCTCAAATGAATTGATCAAGCCTATTACACAAAGCTAGTTTGAACAAACATTTCGTTAATATGTAAGAGGAATTTGGGGATAAATAAAAATACACTTTGCACCTCACATGTGCTGGAATTTAATTTTCTTTTTTTTTTCTTTTTTTT
>NC_022013.1:31818123-31832354 GCF_000317375.1 Microtus ochrogaster | reverse complement strand
TACACATTAGAGTACTACGCTGCGGTAAAAAACAATGTGCTGGAATTTAAATAGAATTATTGCACATTAAACTTGCTCACAGGAATCACTATTCATAAATCTGGAAGGTTAATAGGTGCCTAGGCAGCCACATCCAACAGAAGTACCAGCATTATGCTTCCATGTCTCATGAAATGGAGCTAAACACAGTCTAGTGAGTAAAGAGTTTTAATCTGAAACTACAGATTGGCTAGATTATCAAATGTATTAACAGAATATAGATATACTTCTTAGTAACTGTAATGCAAGGCTATATATCTGTTTATATGTATATAGGCAACACTAAATGTGGTGGACTGAAGAAAATATCCCACAAAGCAAGTGGGATATTAGGAGGTGTGGCCTTGTAGTAGCTGTAGTCTTGCTGGAGGAAATACAACACTGTGGGAGTGGGCTTTGAAGTCTCATATATGCACAAGTTAAGCCCAGCATCTTATACAATTTCCTGTTACCTGTAGAAGATGTAGAACTTTAATTACTTTTCCAGCACCATGTCTGCCTACACACCACCGTGGCTTGCCATGAAGAAAATGAATGAAACCTCTAAAACTGTAACTCATCCTCATTTAAATGTTCTCCTTTATAAGAGTTGATCTTGTCACGGTGTCTCTTCACAGCAATAGAAACCCTAACTAAGACAATAAGATTAAAATTAGTGGTCTGACATATGCCAGGCCAGAACTGAACCTCAGCATCATTGAATGAAATCTCCATCCCATCAATTTTTCTTTTTTTACATTTAAAATTTTTTTAAGATGGAATTCTCATAAAGCTATCCATTCTTACCTTGAATTTACTCTCTATCTCCCTCTGGTTGTGAACTCAGTCCTCCTCCCTCTTCCTAGCAAGGAGCAGTGATTTTAGCTCCAGGGATTGACGCTTCAGCTTTCTGCATGCCAAGAAAGCATTCTATCACCGAACTATATTTTTTTCTACAGTCTGTTAAACCTTTGATAAAACCATTTATTAGAGGGGAAAGTACTCTCAGGTCACCATAACCCAGACAGGAGTTTATCTTACCATCTTCACATGCTAAAGTAAAGTAAAGGAACTTACCACCAAAGATTAGTTTCCTTTCTGTCTCTATTCTTTTTACTCAGCAGGAGAATGATATGAAAACAAGTAAGTTTATTACAGATTATGATAATATAATGGTTAACTAATAGAGGAATGACAATGGAGGTTTCCTTAATGTGCCAGGGGAAAAGCAAATTAAATAGTGATGGTAAGTAGTATGATGATCAGTGAAAAAAAGAGTAAATTTAGAATTTCAGAAAACACAGATGTCTATGGAAGATATGAAATATGATGCTGGCTGACCCACACGATGGTAAATTAAACCAAAAGGACCTCAAAGCCTGATCCCTTTCATCACGTAAACGAGGAGGGCTTCACAATGCATCTTGCGGAATATGAACTTCATCCTCTAAGTGGATATCTGTTTAGATGTCTTAACCAAAAAAGTGATAGAAACAAAAATACTGGGTTTTATAATCTTTCAGACAGCAATTGAGAGGGGGAAATGTAGAAATTAAACTCAGTAGACAGAGAGCAAGATTCTGAACTAACAATGTTTTAGCTAGAAGGTTGAAATAGAACATATGAAAAAACTACAAACTCTTTGTGGAATCCTTTATATATTCTAGACATTGGACTCTTTCCGATGTTTGGTTAAAAAGGCCTTCTCTCATTCTGCAGTCTCTTAACTCCAGGCAGATTTTTCTTTGCTGTGTGGAAGCTTTTTAATTTCAGTCACATTTATTCCGTGCTGTTGTTTCTTGAGCTCTTACAGTCTTTTGAAGAATATTCTTCCCATGTGTCTATCTTCAAGTGTTTTCCCTGGCAGGTTTTGAGTCCATGGTCTTTTTGTTATTATTTTATTGAAAGTAGTTGTTTTTCACAAAATTTATTGTGATCATGATTTTCCCTCCCTCATCTCCTTCCAGGTCCTCCTTTTCTCCCTATCCATCAAATCTTTAGAAAACAAGAACAAGCAGGTAAATGAAAAAAAACAAACAAATCAGAAAGAAGAAAACAAGTAAAAAGCAAAACAAGAACAAGCAGGAGACCAGGTAGGCTTCCCCAGACCTTCACTGCTACCTGTTTCTCCAGACCAGATCCTTCAGTCTCCTTAACACAGCAACAGAACTCCAGCTGCAGGCTCCTTGCTTTCCTCTCCTGGTCTTCTATGGAGCCTCCAGACCAGCCCCTCCTAAACTCCCTCCTATCAATCACTGTTATATTCTAGCCCTCAATTCCAAAATTAGCTCACTTCTTACCTGCAGGGCAAGCATTCTAGAAAACCAAGTAGACTGTCTGCACACCTTCTTCACTTTCTCTGCTCCCTCAGTCTCCTTCCTATCACTTCAACAGATCACCAGCTGTAGCATCCATTCCCCCTTGTCCATGTCTCCTATGGATCCCACAGATAAGCAGCTCCTGACATCCCTCCACATCTTGTGACTATATCCAAGCCTCTAATATCAACTAGCATTCTGTGTGAATGCACCAGCCAAGGAAGTCAATAAAATAGGCAACACACAGTCATCACACTCTATGAAAATACAAATAGGAAACATAAACCAAGGAACAAAACTCCCACTTAACAAAGTCAAACACTAAATCAACACCTAGATGAATAATCACCCTAAACCCAGATGCTTAGACACCAGCATAAGAACAGAATCAGTAACAACAAGGACAATATGACTCCACTATGGCCCAGATATCCTACCATAGCAGGTCCTGAGCATTTCAACATAGCTGAAACACAACAAAAAGACTTCAAAACAAAATATGAAGTTAATAGAGGTCCTGAACGAGAAAAATGAATAAATTGAAGAAATCAAGGAAAATGTGAGCAAAATACTGGAGGAAATAAATAAATCCCTTAAAAATAACCAAGAATAAATAAAGAAAATACTGAAGGAAATAAATAAAATATTTCAAGACCTGGAAATGGAATAGGAAACAAGGAAGAAACACAAACTGAAGGAATTTTGGAAATGAAAGATTTAAGAATTTGAGCAGGAATTATCAAGGTAAATTTCACCAACAGAATACAGAAATGGGAGCGAAAATCTCAGGCATTGAAGAAATTATAGGAAAAAAGCAGATATCTCTGTCACCGGTTAAATCTAAAATATCCTAACACAAAACATCCAGGAAATCTAGGAGACTATGAAAAATTAATCAGAGAATAGGAATAGAGAAGAGGAAGAAACCCAACTCAGAGGCCTGCAAAATGTTTTTTTACCATATCTTAAGAAAATAATCTAACCTCAGGAAGAAGATGTCTATAGAGGTACAAGAAGCATAAGGAACACAAAATAGACCAGAAAGAAAGTTTTCTTTTCACACATAATTAAAAATGCTGAATATACTGAATAAAGAAAGAATATTAAAAGTTGCAAGGGGGGAATTTCAAGTAACATATAAAGGCAGACCTATAAGAGTTATGCCTGACTTCTCGGTGGAAAACATTAAAGCCTGAAGATACTGGGCAAATAACCTGTAGAACCTAGGAGACAGATGACAGTACAGACTACTATGCCCAGGAAAACTTTCAGTCATTGTAGTTGGAGAAAATAAGATATTCTGTCATAAAGTCAAATTTAAACAATATCTACAAATCCAGGTTCATAGAAGGTGCTAGTAGGAAACTTCAACCCAGGGAAGTTAACTACATCCATAAAAACAAATGTAATAAATAATATCAGCAGAAATAAGAGAAGGAGAAAAAAAAAGAGAAGAGCAGAATCAAAAGAAGAGAAGCATGAACACATACATAAATGCACACACACACTCACACATACACACACATGCATACACATCAGCACCACTAGCACCACCACTGTATTGTGGAGTGGCAGGCTGCATTCCCACCCAGCTCCTGCATGGCTAGCTTTATACCCTTAATAACAATACACAAATTGTATTCTGTTAAACACTTCTTGGCCCATTAGTTCTATCCTCTTATTTCCTAATTCTCACATCTTGATTAACCCATTTCTAATAATCTGTGTAGAGCCACGAGGTGGTGGCTTACTGGGAAGGATCTTAACCTGAGTCCATCTTGGAGAGGAGAGCTATAGCGTCTGCCTGACTCAGCTTTCTTTCTCCCAGCATTCTGTTCTGTCTATTCTGCCTATCTAAGCTGCTGTCCTAGCAAAAGCCAAGGCAGTTTCTTTATTAACCAATGAAAGTGACACATTGAATGAAGACCCACCTATATCACACCACCACACATGAGTAATGACATGATTGTCAATGCACATGTACATATACTTGTACAACAAATAAGTGAATTTACGGTTTTTATAAGAAAGAAGCAATAAGTCTAAGGGATAACTAGATTTTCACATATTTATAGATGGTGGGGAAAGATTTCCTTTTCAAGAATGCAGTGTGTAAAATCTGTCTAAAACACAGTTCTACAAAATAGAAAACAATTTCAATTGAAAAAGATCATATAAAAATTCAACTATGATATCCTCTAAATTATCATCAGTCTATTTAAAACAATAGCATGGATTTTTTAAAATTATTAAACAGAGTTGTCCATAATGATAGTTTTGAGGTAGTAGTTTAGAACAGCTGCACTGGACTGCCTAGACCAGCATCATTAAGCTCTATGGAACAAGCTGCTCTCACGGCTCACAGAAAACATTTCTGTCATTTGAAAATTAGGACAACTCATGTGGAACAAGCACTAATGAAGAAATGAACTATATATAAGCTTTTCTCTGTAGAACTTCACAGCAGGAAAACTTGATTACAAATTATGTCAATAATAGTTCAGTAGAAACTTGTTTTGTTTTGTTAGCATACTTAAAGAATCAATACATTTTAAAAAGTACTGATAATTGTAATTCTTGAGGGATTACTTTGTCATACTTATGCTTCATCATTTCTTATATCTACAACCACCAAACAGGAGACACTTTCTAACTCCACAACCTAATTATAAAAAGAAACCAGACATTACATTTACAATTATAAAAATTACAACCATTGATGTGGGGATATATGCTTAGTAATTTTAAAGTTGTTTATTCTATAAAAATAAACAAATGTGATGCAAAAATATAATCTATATTAATTATGACCAACATGCTTATATATGTATGTATACACACAATATGAGTGAAATAAATAAAATCCCTACTTTAAAATACCACTTGCACTGGCATTAATTACATGCAATAAGCCAATTATACGTCTCAGAGGAATTCAATATATCTCAGTGATAATTCAATCAGAGATGAATATAAATTTAATAAAGCTCATAAATGGAGTACATAGGAACTGTGATTTATATAAAATTCAAAGAACAGATCTTCAGATAATTCATTGTAGAAATGTCTCCAAATCTAGAGAAGTAGATGTCAATTCAAGTAGAAAAAGGCCAGAGAACACCAAAGGAACAGTACCAGAAAAGAAACTTCCAACACAATATTATAGTTAAAACCCTAAATACACAGAACAACAACAACAAAAAAGTACTTAAAGTTGCAGGAAAGAAGTCACCAGTTATGCATAAAGACAAGCCCAATAGAGCAGCAACTAATCCCTCAGTGGAAACTTTAAAATCCAGAAGAGCTTGGAATAATTACTTTAAGGAAGAAAAGGCTACATTTGCCAATTCAGATTACTATAACCAGCAAAGCTACTTGGTATAACTAAAAGAGAAATAAAATCTTTCATGATTAAAGTAGACTAAAATAATTTATTTTTACCAAACTATCATTACAGAGAAGGATTGAAGGAGTGAAAAATGGATAAACAAAATCAAGAGGCCACAGGGAGAAAATGATGCTACAATTAACTGATAAAATAAGAATGAGGAAAAAAACCTACAAAACAACAAAATCACAACAATACTTATACGTCTTTCAATAATGATTTCAAATATTTGTGACACTACTTGAGAATTGACTTGATAATGTGTCTAACATCTAAAATGATTGCATTATTTTAATAAAACAAGCATTTATAAGCTGCTACAGCACTATATCAAGTGAAATACACACCCTTCATTTGAAATTTAATAAGCAGACATTTCAAAGTTTTTTTTCTTAAATTTAAATAATTTGAGGGGAATTTTATAGATGAGTACTGGCTATATTTACATCTTTTTCACAACCCTCCTCTTAATTTCTCCTAGTCTTTTCTCATCCAATTTAAATTCACGACCTCTTTTAAAATTATTGTTATACACATACAGAGAGGGAGAGAGAGAGAGAATAAGAGAGAGAATAAGAGAGAATGCAAACTGCTGGGTCCATTTAGTGTTGCTTGTATGTGCATGTGTTTAGGACTGATTGCTTAGGGCCGGATATCCTAAGGACAAACAGATATGTAAACAGAGTTTCAGATTGTCTCTGTTCCCTTAGCATTCCTATCCTGTTATAATCAGGCAGCTTGTCTTTCAATACCAAGCACTTCCTTTCGGTGACAGTAACACCTTGAACTATATAAAACTGAGGAACCAAGGTGAGCACGAACATTAAATGCATTCTTTTCTATGCCTGATTATAGATGTGATATGACCAAGATTTATTCATGTTGCTGATTTTCCAAATAGAAAACTCTTTCATAGATTCTTTTATTTCTTTTTTTTATTATTCTTTCTATTTTACTAGTTTCAGACCTGATTTTGGTTGTATCTTGCCATTCATTCTTTTGTAACATCATTTCTTCTCTTTGTCCTGGAGATTTATGTCATGACATACAGTAGTTTATATGAAATCTGTTTTTTTTTTATTTCATAAGCACTTAGTGCTTTGAACTTTGCACTTAAAGCTATCTTCATTGTGACCCAAATAACAAATTGGGGCATATTTGTGATTGAATTTATTTTAAAAAGTTTTTAGTTTCTTACTTCATTTCTGTTTTGACTCATTCTTCATTTAGCAGTACACTACTCAGTTTCCATGAGCTTGCAAACTTTCTGTTGATTCTCTTGTTGTTGATATCCAGCTTTGATATGTAGTAGTCACATAGACAATTGCATTTTTAGGAGATGTATATGTTTAGTACTTTTACATATAATAGTGCAGTAGTGAGTGGCCGTTATGGGATAGACAGCAAGATTACCTGGAACAAGGCAATGAAGTCACTGATGAACTAAAATTGTGGAGAAAACCTATTTCCTGAAACAGTAAGAAGCAATGGTAAGCCATATCTAATACCTGGTAGGCATTGATTTCAAGGTATAAAATTTCATTAATGGATTAGTACAGAATCTGGCTCTAACCCTTTTATTTCATTTCAGTGGGTGTATAACTGGATGGTCTAAAAGTGAAAATTCAGAGCAAGAAAATGATCCACCATTCTCTGAGCCAGGTGTTATAAAGATAATGGGAAAATTAAATAAAGCTTACCTCACCAGTGAGCTATAGCAATGTTTAGCTGCCAGAATGTGTAGGAATTATTTTTGGGGAGCTTGTTTCAGGTAAAGCAAAATAGTCAAAACAATGATTTAGCAAATTGATTAATACTTGAGATGCAATTTCCTACAAGCAAAACTCAGATGCTATGATTTAATTATTATAGGAAAAAAAGACTGTAAACTAATAAGACATTTTAGGAAGTTATTCCACCCTCTTTTACTGTGCATTTGTGGCCAATGTACACAGGTCTGTATGTGCTTGCATGTCTTTCTAGGTCGTCTCCAGTGAACGAAGAGTTGGAGATTTGATGGCATGAAGCCTCTTTGATCACTATTCCACTCTATTCCTTCAGTCAGTCTCTATTTTAAAGACAGAGCCTAAGACATGGCTACTCTCTCTGGCCAGCTTGTTCCAGAATTCATCCAGTGTTTACATGTGCTCCGAGTTCTGAACTTTTGCCTCCTTGTGCCTGACAAACACTGTAAACATTGAGCCATCTCCCCAGAAACATTCTAGACAGGTCTGATGTCAAGTTTCAGAGTATTATGAGTGGGCCTCAAAGTGCTGCAAGCCACCTAATAGGAGACAGACATAGTCTCCAAAAAAATTAGAATCTTGCTCAAAAATGAAACTTCATCTTAGATTTAAAGACAAGCTTATAAAAAAAAACAAATTATTTCCAATTACATTTGTAATGACAATGGAAAATGTCTCCTATTGTTAACCCCTATTTGCTCTGCTCTCCAGCAAGGATAAAGGAAGCCTTTGAAACAGCTCTCCTGAGTTTAATATCACCATCATTTCATCATATTCTTTTTACTGAACTAATAATTAAAAAGAAAGCAGGAGGAAATTAAATCTCAAAGCAAGTAAAGAAATATAAAATTGGGTAAAAAAAAAAACCTAAAATAAAAGTATCTTTTGGGGCTTGTTTAAAGCCTGTATCTACCACACTGAAAATATGTAATTGAAAAATCCCTGTGTCTATCTCTAATACAGGACAAACATCATAGACATGGTACGCACATTTACATAAAGTACTGACAGGAAAACAGTAGGTCATGTGAAAGTCAGCACAGGCAATTGAAACTATATTATGCATGCACCCCTCCAGGCATTCAGCCACCAATAACAGTCCTTTTGCTCTGCAGTTCCTCTACATATTTATTTGAGAAGCATTGGCAAATGAACTCTTTCATTGTCCTTGTAAATGTCCCAGCTTAATATTTTAAATTCCTATTAAGTTATTTTCTTAATGTCAATATAAAAGTAAGATACCATGTTGTAAATAAAGAGAAAATGATATACTGCAGCACTTAAATGGAAATGCGAACTATGCAGTAATGAGCTTTACATTTTTGTCTTTGTCAAGTCTCATTGTAAGAATACCATATATCATTAAATGATCTGTTAATAATTTTAATTTTAAGAAGTCCTCAAATGGAAAAAGAACTTTTTATCTAAGCTATACATTTTCCCATCACATTTTTGGAGCCTCCAATGTGGAGTGGCATAATTACTAACACAACACCCTGCTTTGTTTTTGTAGCCACATAAGGTGAATAGATTAGGAATTGATGTAAAAATAACCCTTAAAACTGAAGGTTGGAAACTCATTCTAGGTTACTATGGGATCAAGTCAACAAGGTGACATGCATAAAAAGCGGACATTAGGTGGATAATTAGAAGCTAAACTGGAGGAAGGCTAAAGAAGTGGTTAAGGGTTTATTTCAGGATATTGAGTTTCTGATAACAAGCAAGGTTACAAAACATGTCAGGACAGATGTTTCAAAATGTCTAGAACTTGCTGAAAAGGAAGCAATTAACAGAAAATGGGAAGAAGCTCAATTGTTAATGATTACACAGCAAAGGTGAACAGTTATCATAAATTATAGTGAATCCTTTCAGTCTTCCTTTTGTGACAGTAATTGCCCCTTCTGTCCACATGTCTCCTGCAGCACTTTATTCTAGTTTGTGTACACATGGATAGTGCTATCAAGTTTCCTAGGATAACTACACGTGTAAAACAATCTTTTCACTTATCATAGATGTACTGAAATCTACAAAAAAGCCTTGAACTCACAGAGATCCACCTGTCTCTCCTGGGATTAACGGTGTGCACCACCACTGCCTAGCTTTTCTTTTAAAGGGACAGGACAGACCATTACATTTCCATCTCTTTTTTATAATAAGAAGGTGGGAGGTTAGGCACAGCATATTAAAGGAATTGGGTCAACAGATTCTTCAAACTGCTTCCTGCTTATTTGTGGGCATTGACTTTGGGCGAAATCTGAGAAAGCTACATGCTGGTCACATCCTAGGGTAGTAAGTCTCTTTGCTCCTGTCTGGTGTTTGTGGTATGGAAATGTCTTGTGTCTCTTACAACTATTTAAGGCAATGGCAGAACAGGGGATATAGTTAAACTTAGGAAAAAAAAATAGAACCAGGGAATTAAGAGGGCTGTTTAAGGTGGGTCCTTTAATTTGGCTCCCTGAAACTCACAAGATACTTTTTGATTTGTAAAAACATAAGTTTTAGACATATACATTGAATAAATAGTAGCATATTTTTGTCATTATAACCATGAAAGATACTTTTGTGTAATAAAAATATCTTTAAGACTATGAAAGGTGGCATAATAGAATTTTGATAACATGCTATTGTTCTCATACTTTTATAACTCACAGGTATATGCCTTAATAACTTGTATTTGTATTTTGCTGAAATTTGGTGAGATTGTTCTTTTAAACTGACAAAACCTCTCAGCTGTCTTATGGCATCAGAGATCTTTGAGAAGGATAAAATTTTACTTGAGTTATTGATTAAAAAAAACGACAGAAAACTTACTTGGTTAGCACCTAGAGCTACTCTTTAGTGTCCTCTATGGTCACTGAATGTTATCTTTCTTTCTTTCTTTCTTTCTTTCTTTCTTTCTTTCTTTCTTTCTTTCTTTTTTTCTTTTTTTTTTTTTTTTGGTGTTTAGGGCAGGGCTTTCTAGGTTCCAGAAGATCCTGTGGGCTAAGAAATCTGTAGGAAGACAAGCCTACCTTGTCCTGAACAACTAGGCTGTTGTTTCTAGTGATTCTCTCTACTGTCTAAAGATCTTTGGTTTAGATGAAATGCAGTTTTTCATAGTGGTCAGTGCTTGACAGTTGAAATGAATTGTCGATAAACATTGTTTTGTTCCCATTTGTCTTCTATCTTCTTTGGAGGAAATAGGGTGCTGCTGCTAGGAGCCAACATGTCTCTTTTTGTTATGAAAGTTTTTTAATAATGAAATATTTAAATGCCATATTCCTCAGACCTCTGAGCAGTTGAGGGCTGTTTACTGGTATAGATAAGTTATAGAATCTGCCTGGACAGCTGAGCTGAGCTTGATTCTGTTGGCTCTCAACATGTAAGATTTACACTCATAAAAAGACTGAAAGATATTTGCAATAGAAGGTTAACAGCTGTACTGACAATAGTTGAGAAGAAGTTAACATATTTTAAAGCAGGGTTAAATTAAATATACCATATTTTTGAAAGAGGCTTATAAGTACATACCAATTTAAATCATGAGACTTATTGCTTTTGTAGTCTGGAATGAGATATAATGAACAGACAGTTATAATATTTAACATTTAATATAGGTGCATTTAAGTTACATGTATGCACACACACAGTGAAAAAGAATTGGGCAAAGTGTCTGCTTTGGTATACCATACCAAAGGCGTGCTAGTGCACAAAACATACATGCAAAAGAGTTGACACTGGGAACCGGGCAGGGAATATTTCTGTAAAGATGGGGGTGGGGGCTTGGTCATCTGACCTGGCTCTCAGTTTAAATGGTGGTAAAGTCATGTGACCTCAGTTAAGATAGCAGTAAGGTCACCTTATCTTAGTCAAAATGCCAGTGGTCACTTGTATGGAAAAGCCACATTGTGTGTGTGTGTGTGTGTGTGTGTGTGCTGCAAGAATTTTAAACATAATAATAAGTGAGACCTAAAGGTGAGATCCACCCAGTTGCCAAACCACTGAACCACAAGCTGCTGACAGGAGCAAAGGAACTGAAAACAGTTGCTTCGTGGATCTGACTAATCTTATTGGTTTCAGTAGGACCAGTGGTACCAATGGCAAGAATAGTTTGAAGAAAAGAGGAGCTGGCGGGACAATGGCAGAGTGTTTACAGGTGGGTGACTAATAGATAGTTTGAGGGTTTATACCATAGCTAAAAACATAAAAGTCTGTGAAAAAAGCAACACCACAGAGCCTATAAGAAGACATCTTCCCTCTACAGGTGGGGTGTTAAGGAAAGAGCAATGCTGCAAAACATAAAAAAAAAACTGTCTTTTCTCTACAGGCAGGGTGTGGATGAAGCCTGACTGGATCTGGGTCCTGGTAACTCAAAAGCCAGAGGTTAGGGGCTGCTCTGAGTAGTCTCTCACAGTGGGTACCACTTATAAGTGGTCCAAAAGAAAAGAAAGAAAAAATGTGAGGGACCCCAGGATCCAAATCGAATGCATAACCCAACATGTGCTGTGTTAGTGCAAGAGAACTAACCTGGTTAGTACAGTCATGTTTTTAGATATGGGAAACTAACAAGATGAATATCAGCGAAGGGCTCTACCATAGTCATGAAGGCTGTGATTGGGATGAATATCAGTGAAGGGCTCTACCATAGTCGTGAAGGCTGTGATTGGGGGTTGGAAGAGGAAATCTCACCAGGGAAGCTGCTGCTGTGTGTAGAGGTTAGTGTTTAGGCAGATAGAATACAGAGCTGTTGTAAAGAGACCTGGTTCCTGATCTCAGGGTTCCATGTGTCCTGAGCTGGCCTGCCTGCAGGCAGAAGGGAATATGGAGAGAGCCTGGCTGAGTCACGAGCACCAAATGTTATGGTAAAAATAAAATGCTGAGGTTCCCCGAGTGGCCCACAGGCCACAAGATGCAGTGGATCACAGGCAGGGAGCTGAGAAGTGGGTGAGATACAGAGATGGATAGGCATGCCATGCAGAATAAGGTTGGATATTTATTTACTGGGTTATGGAAGGGAAGGGAGAAACAAGGTGGGGAGAAGGAAGATGGGGAGAGAGAGGCAGAGAGAGAGAGAGAAAGAGAAACAGAGTGGATAGGGAGGAGAGGAGCCACAGCAGAAGCTACCTCTTCAGGAAAGAGATGGAAAAGAAAGTGCTCATGCAGGAATCAGAAAGATCTGCCTGCCTGGGTGAATGGGGTGGCAGTAGGTGGGGCTTGTCTTTTAAAGGGACAGGACAGACGATTACAAATATCCTTGTATACCATTTATTTCAAATTTGTATTTCTCAGTAATACAAACTAGCTATGCTTAAGTCTTAGCACTCCTAACACTGTAAAAAATATTAACATTACTATAGTATGTTCCTTTAAAACTGAGGAGAGAGATTAGAAAAAAAATATTTAACTCCCTTAAGCAGAGTATAGCTTACTATTATTTAATCCTGAGATTTCCAAGACAAAATCCAGTTCTACCATTTTGAGCCAGTTTTGAAGGAAACTAATCAAATACTGATCAAGAAGAAGTTTGGTCTGGACAACTCCCTGAAATTCCCAGCCAAGTGATCTGGAGATACATGTTGTAGGACTTTTGAAGGAAAAACCCATTAGACTACTATATTTTCCCATGTGGCTTGGCTGTTATTTTTTAAGGACTACAATAACCAGAATTCCAGGATGTTACATGTTCTTGGGCAGGTGAAGCATACAGGGTAACTTTGGATCATGTACTATCAACTATATGAGACCATAACACTCATTGCAGAAAACCTAACTTCCTCCTTATTGATTCTGTTGCACAGAAAGTTTGATATAATTTAATATTGCATAAATATATAACACTATTAGCTTTTGACAAAGAAAGTCAAAGAAAGCATTCAAATGCTAAGTCATTGAGCAGAAAGATATTTAAATCTGGAACTTTGAAACATATACTCATTCAAATACAATAAAATAGAAGAGTGAACCATTTTAAAAAACAGAGTTTTACATGAAGAATCTGTTAGCAACCAGCACTGACAAAATTACCTCTTATCAGGGTAGAGGCATGGGGATTTAGAAATATACTAAAGAATAGGAAGACATGAATGAAAATGATAAAATGGAGAAACATAGAATAGTATTGGGGAGGAACTTCATTGAAATATGCCTGCATTTAATTTCAAGTTGTTTAAAACACCCATGACCCCAAAGGTAGAAGTAAGACAAAAAGAATGTATTAACATGATAGAAGGAAAGGAACAGACCAGTTGAAGGTCATGGGCTACATCCATATTTAAACACTCTATTTCTAAAACAAAACAAGTCATGTTCATACACTAGACCAAAACATTCGGTAGGCAAACCACTCCCTGGGCGAAATCCAATTTTATCTCAATAAAGTGATCTGGGAGTCCCTTCTGTGTGTTGCTTGTATTGGTTGATGAAGAAAGAAACTTCCTTGGCCTAATAAGAAAGAACTTAGGTAGGTGGAGAAGACAGAACTGAATTCTGGGAGGAAGAAAGCAGAGTCAGAGAGACTCCATAAACCCGCCGCCAGAGATAGACATGCTAAGACTTTGCTGGTAGGCCATGACTTTGTGATGATATGCAGATTAATAGAAATTGGTTAGATTAATATGTAAGAGTTAGCCAATAAGAAGTCACCAAGACCAGCTAGCCTGGGTCTGAAAAAGCATGGGATAAAACCGGACTTACATAGCAGACAATGAGGACTACTGAGAACTCAAGAACAATGGCAATGGGTTTTTGATCCTACTGCACATACTGGCTTTGTGGGAGCCTAGG
>NC_022013.1:31815388-31817947 GCF_000317375.1 Microtus ochrogaster | reverse complement strand
AGGTGGAAATTTTCAATATAAATAAATTTAAAATAATAATAAAAAAAAAGAAGTTAGAGCTAGGGCTGGAGAGATGGCTCAGAGTTTAAGAGCACTGACTGCTCTTTCAGAGGTCCTGAGTTCAATTCCCAGCAACCACATGGTGGCTTACAACCATCTGTACTGAGATCTGGCACCCTCCTCTGGCGTGTGGGCATACATTCAGGCAGAATGTTGTATACATAATAAATAAATAAATCTTTAAAAAAAAGAAGTTAGGTAGAAGACGTAGGCGGCGGCAGACAATGCAGGCCACAGGCGGCCAGGACCGATGGGGACCTGCGCAGCAGCAGACGATGAAGGCTGCAGGCGGTGGGGACTGGCAGGAATCAGCACGGCACAGGGAACAGCACAAAACACCGAGAGCAGATGGCCCCACTACAATTAAATCAAAGAGGTAGGCCTTTGGTTAGCGAGGTCCTTGGCAAACGGGGAGCCTGGTCCTGTTCCTGAAGACCCTTCTGAGGGGTGAGGGGGATCTTGGCCCCCGGCAGGAGCCAGGATACAGAGAGAGGGCATTTTGTAAGAGGAACCCCTGGCCAACAGAGAAACCTGATCCGGTTTTAAAAAACAGATTAGATAGCACCGATAGGAGGAGATGGGCAGGCGCCAAGGCAAAAATTCACCCAATAATCTGAAAAACAACATGAAAACACCAGAACCCAATGATCTTACAACAGAAGGACTTGAACACCCTAACACAGAAGAAGTGGAAAAAATTGACTTTATGAAAGCAATAGAGTCCCTTAAACAACATGTGAAAAATGCCCTTAGAGAAATGGATGAGAAGTATAACAAAAAGTTTGAAGAAATGAGTAAATACGTACATGATACCCTGGGAAACCAAGAAAAAATGATCAAACAGGTAATGGAAACAGTTCAAGAATTGAAAACTGAAATGGAAGCAAGGAAGAAAACACAAACTGAGGACTAGCTGGATATGAAAAATCTAGGTCAATAAGCAGAGCCTACAGAAACAAGCATAATCAATAGAATACAAGAAATAGAAGAAAGAATCTCAGATTCTGAGGACACCAAAGAGAAAATAAACACACTGATCAAAGAAAACAGCCAAGCCAACAAATTCTCATCACAAAACATTCAGGAATATGGGACACAATAAAAAGACCAAACCTAAAAATAATAGGAATAGAAGAAGGTGAAGAGTCACAGCTCAAAGGCCCAGAAAATATTTTTAACAAAATTATGGAAGAAAACATTCCCAACATAAAGAAAGATATTCATTTAAATGTTCAAGAAGCATACAGAACACCAAACAGACTGGATCAAAGAAAAACTTTCCCTCGCCATATAATAATCAAAGCACAAAATATACAGGTCAAAGAAAGAATATTAAGAGCTGCAAAGAAAAAAGGCCAAGTAACTTAATAAAGGTAAACTGATCAGACTTACACTTGACTTCTCTATGGAAACCATGAAAGCCAGAAGGTCCTGGATAGAGGTACTGCAAAAACTAAGAGAATATGGATGCAAGCCCAGACTACTATACCCAGTCAAGATATTGTTCACTATCAATGGAGAAAACAAGACATTCCAGGATAAGAACAAATTTAAACAATATGTAGCCATAAATCCAGCCCTACAGAAAGTAATAGAAGAAAATCACAACCCAAAGAATCCAACATTGCCAACACTGCCTACAATAACTCAGGCATCTACTGACCCTTCATCAACACAACTCAAAGAAGTGAGACACACAAACTCTACTACAAAAAACAATAGGAATAACCAGAGTAAACAACCACTGGTCATTAATATCACTTAATAATTCGCCTATAAAAAGGCACAGGCTAAAAGATTGGATACGAAAACAGGATCCAACATTCTGCTGTTTGCAATAAGCACATCTCAACCACAAAGACAGGCATCTACTCAGAGTAAAAGTTTGGGAAAAGGTGTTTCAAGCAAATGGTCCTAAGAAAAAATCAGGTGTGGCCATACTAATTTCTAGCAAAACTGACTTCAAACTAAAATCAATCAGAAGAGATCAAGATGGACACTTTATACTCATAACAGGAACAATTCAACAGGATGACGTCTCAACCTGAATATCTATGCCCCTAATATAAAAGCACCCACTTATGTAAAAGAAATATTACTAGAACCCAAGGCAGACATCAAACCACACACACTAGTAGTAGGAGACTTCAACACACCTCTCTCTCTCCAATGGACAGGTCAATCAGACAGAAACCTAATAGAGAATTAAGAGAATTATTGGAGGTAACGAAGCAAATGAACATAACAGACATCTATAGAACACTCCACCAAAATAGGAAAGAATATACCTTCTTCTCTGCAGCTCATGGAACCTTCTAAAAAATTGTCTACATACTCAGAAACAAAGGAAACCTCCACAGATAAAAAAAAAAAATCAGTGTCTACCTGTGTCTTATCAGATCGCCACGGATTAAAGTTACAAGGCAACAACAATGCTACCCCCAGAAAGCCTACAAACTCATGGAAAATGAACAGTCAACTACTGAACCATACCTGGAT
>NC_022013.1:31801240-31802351 GCF_000317375.1 Microtus ochrogaster | reverse complement strand
TTAAGGGCAACATTGAATAAATGGGACCTACTAAAACTGAGAAGCTTCTGTAAAGCAAAGGACACTGTCACTAAGACAAAAAGGCAACCTACGGACTGGGAGAAGATCTTCACCAACCCCGCAACAGACAAAGGTCTGATCTCCAAAATATATAGAGAACTCAGGCAACTAGACTTTGAAATGCTAATTAACCAAATTAAAAAATGGGGCACTGAAATGAACAGAGAATTCTCAGCAGAGCAAGTTCAAATGGCCATAAGACACTTAAGGTAATGCTCAACCTCCTCAGTGATCAGGAAATGCAAATCAAAACAACTTTGAGATATCATCTTACACCTGTCAGAATGGCTAAAATCAAAAACTCCAATGATAGCCTTTGCTGGAGAGGCTGTGGAGGAAGGGGTACCCTCATCCATTGCTGGTGGGAATGCAATCTGGTGCAACCACTTTGGAAATCAGTGTTTCAGTTTCTCAGGAAATTCGGGATCAACCTACCCCATGACCCAGCTATACCACTCCTGGGAATATACCCAAGAGATGCCCCATCATATGATAAGAGCATTTGTTCAACTATGTTCATAGCAGTATTATTTGTAATAGCCAGAACCTGGAAACAACCTAGATGCCCTTCAATGGAAGAATGGATGAAGAAAATGTGGAACATCTACACATTAGAGTACTACGCTGAGGTAAAAAACAATGACTTCTCGAATTTTGCATTCAAATGGATGGAAATAGAAAACACTATCCTGAGTGAGGTAACCCAGACCCCAAAAAGATGAATATGGAATGTACTCACTCATAATTGGTTTCTAGCCGTAAATAAGGGTCACAGAGTCTACAATTGGTGATCCTAAAGAAGCCAAGTAAGAAGGTGAACCAAAGGAAAAACTCATAGTTATCCTTTTGGCTATGGGAAGTAGACAAAATTGCCTGGGAGAAAATTGGGATCTTGGGGGTGGGGTGCGAGGGGGGTAAGGGGAGATGGGGAGAGATAAGGGAGAAGAGGAGGATGGGGGGAGCTTGGGTAAAAAGGAGGATTGGGATAAAGGAAGGTTGGATAGGGAACACGGAAGCACAATTCTTAGTTAAGGGAGCCACCTTAGGGTTG
>NC_022013.1:31796892-31800638 GCF_000317375.1 Microtus ochrogaster | reverse complement strand
AGGAGGTGGAAACTTGTTTTTTTTTTTCCTTTTCTCAATAAAAAAAAAAGAATTATAAAAAAAAGAAGTTAGAGCTAGTGGGCAAAGCAGTGATTTAATTAATGCAATTTCTGTTTAGTTATTTTGGGTTAGGCTATCCTCGGAGCGGGAAAAAACAAGTGGGCTCTTCTGTTACAGTAAAGGAACTGGAACTTAGTTTGATCTATAGGCTTTAGTTTGAGGTAGAAATGTATCTACTTCTCTGTACTTGAAATAAAAGGTCAGGCTATTAGCTGTACCTGTTGGTAATAATCATGAGAAAGCAAAACTCTTTGACCTAAATTTAGGTGGGACCTCTATTTGAGCTAAAAACACAATAACCTTGAAGGACTAGAGTTAAGTTCCAACTTGCTGACATTTGGTCAATGAGGAAATTTTGACCAAATTTTCACATTTTTGAGTCTTCACAGGAAACATCCTCTCATGACTCTGGTGATGAACAGACTCAAAATTTTAGAAACTAAGCTGTAATATTTGTGATCTATAATGCTAATTGCATGAAACTATAGTAAAATATTAATACACATATTTTCTAGTATAGACATACTCAAAAATAAATTTAAAAATGCTGTTTCTGAACAAATATGGACAGACAAACATACACAATCATTATTCATGCATGTATTTTATGAATGGTAGTATAAACAAGCAATGCTGTGGGCATTTCGAAATCAAAACAAGCAACCAACAAACCAACCAAACAAAAAGACCTCTATGCAGATAAACATATTTCTTCAACTTAATGATAATGGATTTCCAAAATACTAGACTAAATAAGCGTTATTGAATATAGTTTTACCCGTAAGCAATGGCTTCTCATTTGATGAGAATAAATCTCAAGTAAGCATAGCTAATAAATGAAAAGTGGAAGAAAGATTTATTGCTTGTAGCAAATAAGGAACACATAGAAGGTATTTACAAACCTAGGCTTTCTAGTCAAGGAAGCATGGGAATCTATGAAGAAGGATTATACATTCACATAGGAAAGCACTTAAGGAGTGAGAATATTTCTAGTCATGTGCAAATAAGTATCATATTTAAATAAAAGAGATGGAGGATATATTATTACAAATGCTTAGTTCAAGGTCATAAAAACTTAGGCCTAACAAGCTAAAGTGGTGGGCAGAAAAGTCTGTGAACAAACTAAACTTTCATTTTAAAGTATTGGATAACAAAAAGGAAAGTATACTTCGAAGATATATTAATATAGGCTTTTATCCCAATGTGCCTGCCACTCTGAGAAGCATGTGTATATGCACACAGAGACACAACACACACACACACACACACACAAACACACACACACACACACACCCAATGCTCCCACTTCCTGCACACACTATTTTTCCTTGATGTAACCTGGAATAAACTGACAGATCACATGCAGTCCTCATATGAATCACAGTCTATCTTTCTACAGATTCGCCTGCACCTGAAGAGGTAGCCAGGCATGCTGTTTCACTTGAACAGAGTTTGAGCAGAGCTACTTCAGTGTGCTGAGTTCATTTCACTTTGCATTAGTTCCAGCACCAGTATGCATCCCATGTTGCTTACTGCTTATGATGTCTCCCAGAAAATGGTGAATGTCTAACAATCTCTGGTCTGTGATTTACATATATTTCAAAATGGAATATTGCTGAACACAAAATAAAATGATAAATCGTATTCCAATGAAATCAGATTAACAGTTTTAGAAGGCCAATGACATAGTGTTGGTAATAACCTGCAATGAAGGTGTGGTAATCTGAATGTAATTGTCTCCCATAATCCCAGAGGCTGTGACTTTGTTGGAGTGGGTGTGCCTTTATTGGTGAAGGGTGTCACTGTGGGGGTAGGTTTTTGTGGTTCCTATGTATAGGATACCGCCCAGTGCCTCAGACCATTTCCTGTTGCCTGCAAGATGAAAGATTCTCAGCTACTCCAGAACCAAGTCTGCCTGTATGCTGCCATGCTCCCCACCATGTTGATAATTGACTGAATCTCTGAAAATGTAAATTAGCTACTCCAATCAATGTATTTTTTATAACAGTTGACATGGGCATGGTGTCTCTTTACATCAATAGAAATCCTAAGAAAGACAGCAGGCTTTTAAGCTCTTAGATTATATCTGCCTTGTACAGTATGCATGATGGCGATATGGAGCAGAGGGTTATTATGAAATAGCAAAAATTCTATACAATTTTTATTTTAAAAGAGCATTTAATTAATTGAGTTCTAATTAAAAAAGCATGGGCAAGAAACACAATCATTTTTAAAAAGACTGAAAATACTATTTTTGAAATGTATATTTTACATCAAATTTTTATGTCAAATGAAAACAAAATTAGAAAAAAATAATTTTCATTTCTGTTTTGCATACTTTGTTTTATAAACTTTCAATAATGCTTATCAATATGAAGTTGTTGTCCTTTCTTAGTAGTCCATAACATTCCAACTAATATCCTACACTTCCTAAAATATATCAAACTGACAGATGCATAGATTTTCTTAAAAATCAAAAGGCAGAAGCCTATATTGGCCTGGGCCTCATGTCCATTCCTTAACATTTATTTCATGGGTGTATCAATGGACTGATGAATCCATCTTCTAACCTCAGAGCTTCTGTGTGTTCTATCTTCCATCTCAATAGATCATTTGGATCTTATAACCAGAGTGATGTGTGTATTGGAAAAGAAGCTTCAGTATTGTTCCTTCTCCTTGATTGAGTTTCCTTTACTTCATTTGTTCCAGTTTCTGTTCTGTGCACCAATTGATAGCTTATATGTGGTACTCTCCAGTCTCAGAGTGTTTTAACCTGCTACCATACACTAAAAGAAACATGACTAAATATTTCTGCTCCCTTATCAAAGTTAATCCATAATTTTGCTACCATGTATATGAAAAGAAAATTTGTACATGTTGTTATGCTAAAGATGACTGTTTTGGTTAGGGCTCTAATTGCTATGGTAAGACTCCAGGCCCATAAGCAACTTGAGTACAAAAGGATTTGTTGCAGCTTATAACTCTTAGGTAATAGTCTATCACTAAGGAAATCAAGGGCAGAAACAGAAGAGGAGCCTAGAGAAGAGTGAAGTTCATCAGCTTGCTCCCATGGCTTGTTCAGTCTGTGTTCTTACACAGCTGAGGGCCACCTGCAAAAGTTGACAGCATTCACAGTGGGCTGGGCCTCTCACAATAATCATTAATTAAGAAAATGTCCCCTAACATTTACCTACAGGTAATCTGAATGAAGTCCCTTTCTCAGAACAGAATTTACAAAGTCCCTCTGCAAATTTGCATAAAAATATGGACTGATAGGGAGAGTAAAACAATATGTAGTTTTCATTACCAGATGCAGTGCGAATTATAAAACTTACTATTTTAACAGTTATTGTTTTTTACTCTTATACATTACATTCATTTAAAGCTATTCATTAGTGTCTGAAAAAAAGTCATTCTGTATTTTGAGAATCAAAATGAATAATTGCACTGAATGCTTTTCTTGAGTCATAGACTATATTCCAAATAATGAGAAGAAATCTGAACAGGACAAGGAGAGGGCAGAGAGACAATAAGGCAGCAGAATTTTCTTCATGATTGAATAAAAATAATAGCAAAGGAATTGGTGTAAAGCCTAGGATTGAGAAAGTAATATAATAAAGGTAATACACCAAGGAGAAAAATCCTAACAACACTGAAGATGTTATATATATATATATATATATATA
>NC_022013.1:31771392-31796792 GCF_000317375.1 Microtus ochrogaster | reverse complement strand
CTATCTCAAGTGAGATGATGACATTTTTATGACAATATTTGTATGTCTACAATAGATAGCCTATTAGATCACCAGAGGAAAAACTGTGATTGAAAATAGAGTGTTTTCAAATTAATGCTCATAATCAGAGCCATTATCTCTAAATTTATTTTATTTAAATTGAACTATAGTGGTTTGGGAATTTTTTTGAAAATAAAAATACTTAAGAACATTGATTAATGTAATAGTAAAACATTCACCTTCAAAGATAGTCTAAAGGTACTTGGAATTAATAATACATAGTTACTTTCAAGAATGAAGATCCAAATAGACACTGAATGTTCAAATTGTTTTTAACCATGCATTTCTCAATAAGCTTTATGAAATATTGTATTTTAGTAGAATTCTAACATACTAGAAAACCCCTAAAGAGTACAAGGAAAAGATTTCTGTGTAGTTCTTCTGTCCTTTTTTCTGGCTAATGAAAAACAAATGAAGTGATGGAAAAGTCGCATTAGAGTCAGTCACACATCATAGATTGCCTTTCTTAGTGTGTCATTGTATAAAAGGAATTGATGTGCCCAGGAGAGAATTCCATTAGAACACATGCCCTTTTCTTTCAGAATCTCAGCTTCATAACGCAGAGAAGATAGAAAGTAAAGGAACCTCTTCTAAAGGCTTGAAGTTATAATGGATAGAGGCAACACTGTCTGAAAACCCAATGAAAGTTATAAAAAAATAGAAAACTTCTATTCTCTCCTAATCTGTATGTAACCAGAGGACTGAAATTTATAGTATCCCCTTTTCTTTGACTCAACCACTTAAAAGTATACTATAATTACAATGAGTATCAAATAAGTGGTAATAATTTCTGGTATATTGATCACAAAATATTGAATTTTGTTTCCCATAAACTCACTATGACAACTGATTTTTATGTCAACTTGATATAAGCTAGAGTCATGTGAGAAAAAGAACTTCAGTTGAGAGAATGCCTTCATAATAACACTAATTTTATTAACTAGTGGTTGATGGAGGAGGACCAAGCCCATTGTGAATAATGATACTTTATGACTGTTGATCCTGGGTTGAATAAGAAACAGGTGGGGTAAAGCATGATCCTAAATAGTTTTATCAATAAAAACCCATAGTCAAATATTGGGGAAACCTGAAACATCAGAGAAGCTATGCAGCCACCATCAGAGACTTCTTACCTCTCCAAATCTTTATACAGAAAGGACCAAGATTCTCTCTCTACCCACTCCTTATCACTTCCTCACTCTGCTTGGCCTTATCATTTTCTGTTTCATGCCTGTACAGACCTCCAGACCTCTATGGTTAACTATAGACTAGTTCTACCCTCTTATCTCTAGGCAAGCTTTAATTGTCAGAACACAAATAAAATATCACACAACATTTTCCCCTTCCTGGCTAAAAAAGAGTAAAAGTTATAACTAGCATAGAAAACTATATACAATAAGTACAAAACTATATATAATATATAGTCATAAATTACATTAAATTGACCTGTCCATTTGCGGTTGATGAATTCAGAAAAAAATACTCTGTATATATCTTATCTTCGTGACTCCAAAGGGTTGTATCTAATTCACCTGCTATCCTAATTTTCATTACCAACCAACTCATAACTATTTTATACGTGTTTCAACATTATACAGTTTATATTTCTTTTGTGATATTTATTCTGATTGAGCAAACCATTAAAAGTGGTATTAATGGGTCTTGAGGTAGGTTGTTTCCTAATTTTTGAGAAATCTCCATACTTATTTCCAAAGTGACTGTACCAGTTTGCACTCCCATGAGCAGTGGAGGGGTAATCCTTTTACCCCACATCCTCTCCAGCATAAGTTATCATCAGTGTTTTTGATCTTGGCCCTTCTGACAGGTTTAGGATGGAATCTCAAAGATTTGATATTAATTACTCTGATGCCTAAGGATGTTGAAAATTTCCTTAAGTGTATTTCAATTATTTTAGATTCATCTGTTGAGAATTCTCTGTTTAGGTCTGTATTCCATTTTTATTGGATTATTTGCTCTTTTGATTAGAAATTTCTTGAGTTCTTTGAATATTTTTGAGATGTTTTAGGTTCAATGTGGAGTTGATGAGTATATTTCCCCATTCTGTTGGCCGCCACTTTGTCTTATTGAATATGTCCTTTGCTTTGCACAAGATTCTCAATTTCAGTTGGTTATATTTATTTGTTGTTGTTCTCAGTGTCTCTGCTACTGTGATTATATTTAGGAAGTGGTCTCCTGTGTCAATGTGTTCAAGGCTACTTCCTATTTTCTCTTCTATTGGATTTCTGTTGAGGATTTTGTTCCATTTGGACTTGAATTTTGTGCATTGTGATAGATATGGATCTCATTTTATTCTTCAACATATTGATAACCAGTTATGCCAGCACCATTTGTTGAATATGCTTTTTTCCACTTTATATGTTTTCTTCTTTGTCAAATATCAGGTGTTCATGGGTATGTGAACTAATATCTAAGTCTCTGATTTGTTTCCATGAGTCTTCCTGCCCCTTTTTATGCTAATACCAGGCTATTTTCAGTCCTGTAGTTCTGTAGTAGATTTTGAAGTCAGGGATTATGATTCATTCAGAAGTTCCTTTATTGTACAGAATTTGTTTGTCTATCCTGGGCTTCTTGATTTTTCATATGAAGTCGAGTATTGTTCTGTGTAGGTCTGTGAAGATTTTGCTGGGATTTTGGTGGGCCTTGCATTGAATTTGTAGATTGCTTTTGGTAAGATTGCCATTTTTACTATGTTAATTCTACCTACCCAAAGCATGGGAAATCTTATCTTTTTCTGGAGACTTCTTGAATTTCTTTCTTCAAAGATTAAGGTTCTTGTCATACAGGTCTTCCACTTGTTTGGTTAGAGTTACTCTAAGGTGTTTTGTTTGATTTGTGGCTACTGTGAAGGCTGACATTTCTCTGATTTCATTCTCAGCTTATTTATCATCTATATAAAGGAGGGCTACTGATGTTTTTTAGTTAATCTTGTATCCTGCTACATTGCAAAAGTTGTTTTTGAGCTGTAGGAATTCCTTGATAGAATTTTGGAAATCACTTATGTAAACTATCATATCATCAGCAAATAGTGAGAGTATGACTTCTTTTCTGATTTGTATCCCCTTGATCTCCTTTTGGTGTCTTATTGCTCTAGCTAGGACCTCAATTACCAGATATGGAAATAGATAGCTGAATAAATATGGAAAGAGTGGACATTGTCTTTTTCCTGGTTTCAGTGGTATTTCTTTGAGTTTGTCTTATCCAGTCTGATGTTCGCTGTTGGATTGCTGTATATTCCCTTTGTTATATTTAGGTATGTTTTGTTTTGTTTTGTTTTTTGAGACAGGGTTTCTCTGTAGCTTTGGAGCCTGTTCTGGAACTAGCTCTTGTATACCAGACTGGCCTTGAACTCACAAAGATCCATCTGCCTTTGCCTGCTGAGTGCTGGGATTATAGGTGTGCGCCACACTGCCCACCTATGATCAATTATTGAGATGGTTCCATGAAGTGTGGAGAAGAAAGTATGTCTCTTTATGTTTGAATGAAATGTTCTAAATATGTTTGTTAAAATAATCTGAGTCATAACATCTGTTAGTTCCCTTATTTCTCTATGAAGTTTTCTGTCCTGCAGACCTGTCTAGTAGTGAGAGTGGGGTGTTGAAATCTCCTAGAATTAGTATGTATGTTTTAATGTGTGATTTAAGCTTTAGTAGTGTTTCTTTTGCATATCAAAGTGCCTTTGTATTTGGGGCATACATGTTTAGTATTGTGATTTTCTCTTGATGGATTTTTTTCCTATGACAAATATGAAATATCATTTTTGTCTCTTTTGATTGATTTTAGTTCAAAGTCTATTTTGTTAGATATTAGGATAGCATACCAACTTGTTTCTTAGGGCCATTTAATTGAAACATTTTTTCCTAACCCTTTTCTCTGAAGTGCTGTCTATTTTTGAGGTTGAGGTGTTTTTCTTGTACATAGAAGAAAGACGGATTCTGTTTTTGTATCTAATATGTTAGATTACATATATATGTCTTTTTATAGGTGAATTGAGTTCATTTATATAAAGGAATATTAATGGCCAGTGATTTCTAGTTCCTGTTATTTTAGTTTTTATTGTTGGTGATATTGTTTTGTACATTTTTCCCTTTCTTTGGGATTTGCTGCTGTGAGATCATTTATTGTCTGTGTTTTTGTGAATGTAACTAACTTCCATGGTTTCAAATTTTCCTCCTAGTACTTTGTATAGGCTGGGTTTGTTGCTAGGTATTGGCTAAATCTGGGTCTGTCATGGAATATCTTGACCATCTATGGTGATTGAAAGTTTCTTGGGTTTAGTAGCATAGGTTGGCATGCATGGTCTCTTAATGCCTGAATAATGGTTGACCATGACCTTCTACTTTCATTGTTTACATTAGGATGTCAGGTAATTCTGATAGGTCTGCCTTTGTATGTTGCTTGGCCTTTTTCTTTTGTAGCTCTTAATATTCTCTCTTTATTCTGTATGTTTAGTGTTTTAGTTATTTTGTGGCAAAGGTATTAGTCTTCCTTGAGCTCCCTTATTCCCCAAGGAAAGGTAAGTGCACTATTTGCCCATTCCCACAGCCCCACGATGTAGGATAATTAGACACAATAGGGAATCAAGTCAAAGTGGAACTGTGAGAATCCACTTTCAAGGATCAGATGGTTGTTCCTCATGGTCATGGTTCTAGTTACTCTGGAGGTCGCTCAGCTTTCCAAGAGGTCCTTCAGTGTTAGTGGAGGTCATTCTGCAATCCTTGAGTACTCCAACTGAGGTCTCTTGCTTGGGCCTGCTCTCAAGGAGGTCGTTTCTGCTCCTACTGAACTTCCTGGCTTGGGTCTGGTCCCACTGAGGTGATTTGTTCAAGTCTGATTCAGCAGAGGTCACTTGTTTGGTCCTGCCCCCACAGGTGTCTCTGGCTCTCTGCCTTGTCCTGCTGACATAGTTCACAGTACTTATATAAGAAGACTGTTAAAATTCTGAAATTCATGGTGAGGGTCCCACAAGCTTCACCCTTAGGAGTTCATGGCTGCTGGCAAAGGTTTACTTTTCTTTGGCATAGTGTCTGTTGTTACATTCCCCATGTTCATAGAGCTGTGGAAAAACAGGCACTACTAAGCCAACTCAGTCGGTTATTTAAGCCTTTTAACACAATGTACAACAGTTTGTATACCTTCCAAATCTAGTACCTAATAATCAGATAGAATATTTTTGTAGATATACGCATAATGATTTTGCTATTTACTTATTTTATAGTCAATTATTTTCATTTTTCCAATGAGGGACATTTTTTTAAAAGATGAAGTTTTAAGATTTAACTTTGTTGCCCATAATTATGTTATGTAAGAACAACAGTGGCCATTTTCTACTCAATTAATAATCGGACAGATGTAGAATTGACACTCATTTGATGCTGCATTTTAATTTTATTGTTTTTATCAATGATATTGTTTAGAAAAGATGTTCTATATGGGATGTAAGATAACAAATAGAGTAGTAAATAGATCAAAATTATGTAACTTATGTATGATAACATAATGTTTTTAATAATCTTTTATAGATCACAGTACATTTAAAATCATGTTCTTTTCACCCACTGTCTATTTGTCTCATTTCACAAATTCAATATCTTCTATTATTTTTGGGTGTATTTTTATGCATGTCAGTGTATGTGTGTGTGTTTATGTGTATGATGGAATGTGCGTTATGGTTAGAGAACAATTTGATGGAGTTGGTTCTGTATTTCTGCTATATGGGTTCTAGAGAGTGAACTCTACATATTGGCTGTTGTCTTTAAGAGCTGAGACATCTCATTTGTTGCTGAAACTCACTTTTCATCTAGTGGCCCTTGGCAATGTTCTCAATTTTGGTATATAATTTATTCTCCTTTGTGCAACATTAAGACTCTGATTTTTATGATACAAACCTATTTTCAACACACTTTATTTCTCCCAACTTTTTCAAATTCCGTACCAGAAAATGTTGACTTTAAAATTTTTACTTTACTTGTGTGTGTACATGTGTTTGATTTCTTGTGTATATGTATTTATTTGCCTGTGTCCGTGCATATGTGTGTTTTTATATGCTTGTTTATGTGTATTTGTATGTGTGTATATATGTTTGTGTGTATACATATTTCACCTGTATGAACTTGAAAATTAAATGTAAAGTTATTCTTTGGTTATTTTGGGGGGACATTACCAAATTTTTTGAGAAAAGGCATTTTACTAAATCAGTAACTCAAACAATTCAGCTATACCAGTTGGCTAGTAAATCCTGCATCTTTCTCATTTATGCTGAGAGTAGAGTCATTTGGCACTCTGCGAGTTCTGGGGGTGGATTACATTTCTCATACCTAAAAGGGAAGCACTTTTCATATTGAGCCATCTCTTTAGTTACTTTTACCTTAGTTTAAACTTTATACATTTCTATACATGTTCTCATCAAACATTATCAAAGAGAAATTTCATTGCATCACACATAATAATATATCCCTTACAAAGATAAGGGCTAACCATAAAAATAATTTAAATGATATATTTTAGGCAATTCAATAGGTCTAAAGCACTTTAGACATTGATAAAAATTCTGTAGTAGATAAATATTTCTTGAAATATCCTCTTTTAAAATTGTAAGAAATTCTTAATATTCATATCTTATAACTAAACTAACTTTGGGGAATTGGAAGAATTATTGGAAAATAGTGGAATCCATTCTGAGCTATTAAGACTGAAATGAAGATTTAAAATAGGATTTGACTAAGTCCTAGAAAAGTAAAGAACAACCCTTCTCTTTTACAGGAATAGTGAAACCAATACACAATATATTATTAAGAGAAATTAATTTTTCATTAATTGTACTCCAATATTTCTGATATGCCAATGAAATCCTATTTTCATTTTCTTTGAAATAATTTCAATGGCATAATTATAGAATATTGTTCTCATAGAAACTCATAATCTTAATGAGACACTTGGAAATATGCAAATTATATCAACTGATAATATTGTTCCTTCATGGGTTGCATTTTCCTTATTATCATTTTATAATCTTCACAAGTGTTGTTAGCATCTTATGGTCTTTTTGGAAAGTTACGCGTCTGCTTTCTATTGCTCTTAAAATAATTCACCCATACCTCCTCTTTACTTCTGTTTTGAAATGAAAGCATTTCATGTTTTAGTCATATATGGGCCTATTTGCAATTCTTTTTAGAATCAACATAGTATGCATAAGTATAAGCTGCTGTATTTGTTTTTTTTCTTGAAAATACATGAGGATACAAAAAAGAAATATTCTTTTAAAAAGCCATACAGCTAAGACAGATTAAAGAAGAAAGTTATGGGTCACTAGTGTTTATAGATTTTCACACATAATTGTTGGATTATAATAATTGATATAAATTGTGATAAAGCAAAATAATAAATTAAAAAAATAGAATATAGGCCTTAAAATATACTTATATTGAGAGACAAAACATTTCTTTGTTCATAATTTAAAATGTAGATGATGTGTGTGATTTTATGTGTGCATGTATGTGTGAGTGAGAGAGAGAGATTGGGGTAGTTTAAGTAATAAATGTTTATATGTATGCCAATGAATCTTCTAATGATTTCTTACACAGAATTTTATTCTAAGTCATACTCATAGCATGATACATCTGCTGCTCTATCTAGTCTGCTGTGGTTAATTACGCCTTTAATTTACACAGTTCGTAGAATGGCTAGGGGGTTGCTCAGGTTGATGCAAATTTGTTGTTAAAAAGCAATTGTGTAGGATGAGAATGTAAATCACTGATAACAAGAATGCCTAGTATGCATGTGGACCTAGAATTAATTCCCAGCTCCACAAAACAGAAAAGAGAAATACAAAGCATATTTTGTCGCTCTTACCAACTCTAAAACTGATGATGTTATGCTGGCTTTCAAGATCATCCACAGTGTTTTGATAACATGAAATATAGCGTTTAGTATAAGTCAGAATTCTTGTGTCTCATCTTTAATAAAAGAACAAGTTGCAAAGCAATTCATGGTATATCATAGCCATTCTTACTTTGCCCGTATTTCAACTGTAGAAGAAAAGCCCATATATAACCTATTCTGATTTCTTTGTATAAAGCATATGTCTTCTTTGACATGAGGATCCACCTGTGAATTACTGGTATTGTCACGTGCAGAGGAATTGTGTGACATTTTTTCTGCTCAGACATGAACATACCTCTACTCACTCCAGATAAAGAAGCAAGAAAAATCAAAGTACTGATACCACCAAAGTCCAAATTTGTGACCCTCTGAGTTTTATTAAGGATACTTAAAGGATTATGAATGAAAGATTATCTATAGAGAGTTTGAAAAACAAATTTTTTTTTGCAAAAATTTCTACATATATTACTTAGAAATATGTTGTTTCATGAATAGATTCATAGAGGTGACATGGCTGTTTAAAATGTTAATAAATAAATCAGGTCATGTTTAATGTAAGACAACTGAAGTCTTAACATTAAAGAGGTTGAGGAAAATAGGCTAAGGTAGGAGGATTGCTTGAATTCAAAGCCAACCTGACATATGCATAAAAACTGTGTCTCTCCAGAAACAAACACACACACACACACACACACACACACACACACACACACACACACACTCATGTAAAACTGCTTAGAAGTCATAGAACTTGTGGAATCATTGAGAGGACTAGTTAAATTGCATATGGCTCACCTAATTTTACATATCATTATTGCCTAAATTTTCACAGGTGGCAGAAGATTTTACTGTCTGTAGGACAAGAAGAGGCTATTGTGAAAGCCACACAGAGGTACATAATTAAAGAAACCAGCTATGTATTGACTCAACTTATCATTTGAAATCTGACAGTCTGCCCTTTTCCAAAACTTAGGGATAAATCTTTGATCACAGCAGTGTTCTGGAAAAAATGATTAAAAGGTAAGACATCAAGGATGGCTTGGCTTAACAGACTCTTGCTTTCCAAACTACCAACAAAAAATAAGCAACACTTTCAGAAATTATCAAAGATTGAAAGAAAAACACTAGTTTTAGTAATAGATATATACTCTGATAAATATATACATACATTGGTATATAGCTGAAGCAGATGCTATTTTTCCCAGGAGACATGGTCCCCGTTGCACCCAGCTCAGTTGTGCAGAAATCCCATAGGAATAGGCATGTGGTGCTTGAGGAGCAGCAGCTCTGATGCCTGGTTGCACATGGCTTACTTTAGCTACAGCAGAGTATAGAAAACTCTGTGCTCACATCTTGGAAGGGATGTCTCAAACAATAATGTACTCAGTGGAACTTTCCAGTTGAAAAGTATGAAAATTCCTAATCAATAGTTATCAACATCTAAAACATTAAGCTATTGATTTTGAGAGGTTTGCATTATCTTCTAAGAGTGCAACTTCCTGAACTCTTATCTGCTCCTGTTCCCAGAGGTAAATATCAGTTCTGGTCTGTAACTGTCATGAATGCCAAAAACTAAAGGATCATTTCTTTGGATCACAGATTTTTCTTTATCATAGCAATCTTGCAATTAAAAATTTCCATAATGTACTAGCTTTTTTGCAAGTATTTAATAACTGTAGATAAGGCTTTCAAGCTAGTGTTATTTCTCATTAATTGATATTTCATATTTTTACCTCTTAATCTCAACAATGCAACAACATTCAGTTCCCTTTCCTTCTTATGTCTTTGTAAATGTTTGTGATTGGTAAGGCTATGATGATATGAACAGCAGTAGTACGTGACATGTTGGAATTAAGACACTGAAGAAGACTCCAAACTTTTAATTTTTGTCTGTTTGCTGCAAATAGCATTGAAAAAGATATCTGTGATGACTACAGAAGTCAGTATTGATACAACTAAAATCACCAAGTCAAAGCATTCTGGATGAACATCCTTGAGAATCAATTACTGATTTCCCAGTTTATATTAGTTGCAAACTAATTTTATTCTACTATTGACAGATTGTTTTCTCTTTATAAAATATTTTTCTTAAGCTACATTATTCATATCTTATGATCTTACTTTTTTATATCTAATACAATTGTCTACTTTTCTATATCTTATGCTTCCTTTTTGCCTTTTTATTTCCCAGGTCTCTTTTCTTGACTCAGAGAATTTATTATATGACTTGATCTATTGTTAAGTACACTGATTTTATTTCCTGTTAATAACTTATTTTAAGAATAGCATAAACAAAATTTTTTATCAATATAAGAATGAAATACTTTTCTTTCTGATTTTATATTAATTTATCTATTAATTCATTTTAGATTAACAGGCAAACTTATATGCTCTTATCATGTACATCACTAATCATTTCTTTGTGAATGTTTTCTGTATATCATATTATTTGTCCTAACATTTTACATGAGACTGAAGTTTAGTTTGTAGGGCAATGCAATTAAATAGTGAAAAATCAGTTGAGGAGAACATTTTTAATATCAGCTATTCAGTTATGCTTGCAAGTTACAGATGAAAAATGGAATTTGTACACTTTGATAATATGTCAAAAAACAAGAAAAAGTACTCAAATATTATGGCTTAGAATACTTGCAGTAAAAGACATCTTAATAAATCATTTATCAGAGTCTATATATATATATACATATATATATATATACTTATTTTTATGTAGTGCCTGTGTGAAGTATTAAAGTATTTTAATTCAATGATAAAAATATAAAAATAAGTAGAATACTTATTTTTATGTAGTGCATATGTGAAGTATTAAAGTATTTTAATTCAATGATAAGGATATAAAAATAAGTAGAACAGAATATTGTTCATTTTATTGCATAAATATTAAATCAATTAAATGATTAAAATGCTATTATTTTACTAATGTTTCTATTTGTATATCTTTGGTAATACATTTCAGTTTTTCTCTTGAGGGATTTGTAGAAATGTATCACAAAGAAACCAATTTATAATTTATAACAGCCTCTGTGTGTTTTGTTAGGACTAATCAGCTGTGGAACTGGGCAGGACAGAAACTTCCATCTACAAATGATACCCACATAGAACTACTTCCTCATTAAACCTGAGGGAGTTTGAGAAAAATAATAGACATTAAAGAGCAGAGTAAAGCACGAATTCTTGGTAGAAGCATTTTCTCAGGGAGGTTCTGTTTTCTAGAGGCAAGAAGAGGCACAATTCCATTAAGAGAGGCTTCCTGACTCAGTGTTAGCAGCAAAATCCTTGAAGCTCATTTAAGAGGCCCTGCAACCAAACATTTAAATAGTGTTTACATGAAGCTGGTGGCATGCTTCTTGGTGGTAGCATGGACCTAGAAATTCAACAAATTTGTGGGGAAAAGCATCACTCCCACCAGTACCTCAACTATGAAGCTAGATTCTCAGAAAGCCAATGGATTGGGCAGAACCAGCTGCCAAAGCCTCAGCTTTAATCCTTACCATATCACTCAGCAAATTTAAGAATCATGTGCTCAGAAAAAGATAGAGATATATAGTAAAAGCAGATTCAGATGAAAAACAACACTTCTAAGAAAAGATCTACTGAGTAAATTGGAAACATGGGGACCTTGGGAGAGGGCTAAAAGGGAGGGGAGAGGCAGGGAGGGGAAACAGAGAAAAATGTAGAGCTCAATAAAAATTAAAAAAAAAACTCTAAAGATTTGCGGTGTATTTAAAAACATATAGAGGTTTGAGACAGAAAAGAAAAAAAGATAAAGTCCTTTAAAAAACAAAATATAGCTCTTTGTTTATGAGCTAAGCATCCAGCAAGGAGACCTGATCTTTCAGCGCCAGGGGAGCCAACATTGGGGTGGGTGTCTGGCCCCATGGCTGCAGCCCAGCCCGGGACAGGGAATTCAGAAGTTCCCCATCCCCCTGTCCTTCCTGGGCTCTCTGCGGGGCCTCTACTCCCTGCATGCTGCATCTTTCTTCCTATCTCACCCACCATTCATCCAGGGCCCTCCCCACTTCGGCCTCGCTGTCCCCTTTCGACTCATAGCATCACACAGCCCAGCCTGTTGGGCACTGGGTCGGAATCCTCAGGGCACCCAAGCGGGCAGGAGTTCCTTTGACATTGGGGAGAGCCAACACTGGGGAGAGCCATCACTGTGGAGAGCCAGCACTGGGAAGGTACATCAGTAGGCAAGGAGACCTGATCCATAAGGGAGCATTTGGAAGAAGAGATGGGCAGACGCCAATGCAAGAATTCATCCAACATGCTGAAAAGCAACATGAAGCCACCAGAAACAAGCGACTTCACAACGGGAGGACATGAACACCTTAACCAAGAAGAAGTAGAAAAGATTGACTTCATGAAAGTGATTGACGCCCTTAAACAGCATGTAAAAAACGCCCTTATAGAAATGGATGAGAAATATACCAGAAAGTTTGAGGAATTGAATAAATCAGTGAATGATACCCTAGAAAACCAAGAAAAAACAATCAAACAGATAATGGAAACAGTTCAAGACTTGAAAAATGAAATGGAGGCAAAGAAGAAAACACAAACAGAGGGCCGGCGGGACATGGAAAACTTAAGTAAACAAACAGAGGCCACAGAAACAAGCATAAGCAACAGAATACAAGAGTTAGAAGAAAGAATATCTGATTCAGAAGATACCATAGAGAAAATAAACACACTGATCAAAGAAAACAGCAAGTCCAACAAACTCTCATCACAAAACATTCAGGAAATGTGGGACACAATAAAAAGGCCAAACCTAAGAATAATTGGAGTAGAAGAAGGAGAAGAAGTGCAGCTCAATGGTCCAGAAAATATATTTAATAAAATTATAGAAGAAAACTTTCCCAACCTAAAGAAAGATATACCTATGAAGGTTCAAGAAGCATACAGAACACCGAATAGGCTGGAAAAAAAAAAAAAAAAAACATCCCCTGGCCATATAATAATCAAAACACAAAGCATACAGAATAAGGAAAGAATTTTAAGAGCTGCAAAAGAAAAAGGCCAAGTCACTTATAAAGGTAAACCTATCAGACTTACACCTGACTTCTCCATGGAAACAATGAAAGCCAGAAGGTCCTGGATAGAAGTACTGCAAAAACTAAGAGACCATGGATGCAAGCCCAGACTACTATACCCAGCCAAGCTTTCGTTCACTATAAATGGAGAAAATAAAATTTTCCAGGATAAAAACAAATTTAAACAATACGCAGCCACAAATCCAGCCCTACAGAAAGTAATAGAAGGAAAATCTCTAACCAAGGAGTCCAACAATGTACACAATAACTCAGACATCTAGAGTCCCTTTACCAACTCAACGCAAAGAAGGGAAACACACAAACCCTACGACTAAAAAAGTGACCGGAGTTAGCAATCACTGGTCATTAATATCACTTAATGTCAATGGACTCAACTCACCTATAAAAAGGCTGCTCTCAGGAGAAACATTGTGTTTTTTCTACTGGAAGTTGCCAGCATTTCTTAGTTTCAGTCACATTACCTCAATGTTTGAATTCTCTCCATTTTATCTTCACATTACTTTTTCCAAATGTGCATAGGTACTAGAATTCTCTCTCTGCTTCAGCTTTATGAGGATACATGGAATAGGATTTAGAGTTCAGAAGAATAATCCAAGATAATCTTGTTATCTATAGACCCTCTGCTTAATCATATTTTTAAGTCTTCAAAGTTAACAGAGTCAATACAGTTCAGGTGATTATGGTCTGCATGACTTATAGAAGATGTACTGACTAAACATTGAAATATTTTTTGCAAGTATAGATTGGAAAGAGAAAGAAAATGAGGAGTGAGGGAGAAACATGGAGAGAGGGTTAGGAAACTAGAAAGGAGAGAAAGAACAAGATAAAAGGATGAAAAGGAAGAAGAAGAGGATAAGAAAGAAGAAGAGGAAAAAGGATAAGGAAGAAGTAGAGAAGAAGAAAACTACTGGAATTTGTATATTTGGAATTTCAAAGAAAAATACTGATCTAATTTGCATGCTTTTACTGTCAATATTTGTAACTCATTATCATATGAGTTACATATTACTCTGAGTTCTCTTAGTTTTACGTTAGATTTTGTATCCTTAATTTAAATACTTGTAACATGAAAATGGATTTCTAATTAAATAATTAAGCAATAAATACTACTAACACAAATGAGTTGTAAGAGAAAGTAAAAAATGGCAAGGAGTTGTTATTTTAATTTAACCCTCATTATACCAGAGAAGTTCTTACAATTTCTTCCTTGGAACACTAAGAAGAGGAATCTCTAGCATAGAAAATTTAGAAATAATTTTCCACTCTTCGATCATAATCTAGGTTTTCCAATTTAGAAACATTTTTTTTAATGCTCTGATTCAGGAAGATCTTTAAATCAGTCATGTCTCTTTTTCTGTTGTGCTGTGCTCTCATCACCTAACAAATACTGGTAACACTGAAAAAAACTAAAGATTTGTATTTATTTGATCCAGAAATTTAATCTGATTCTGAACTTTGAACTATTATTTTTTTTGGGGGGGGGGTAAGTTATTTTAGGGTCTTGTAATTAGTTGCATGTATCCTATATGTGTGCAGGATATGAACATCTCCAGTATGAGAAAAGACTGAAACAGCAACCTCCTTCCACAGTAATGCTCTGACATCTTTTCATAGATCTTCAAATGTATGTGTTTCCAGATAATACCATGGTGTCGCTGTATGAATAAGGACACACTACAGAATTCACATTATGTTTCTACTGTAATGCGATAAAAGAATGATGTCACCAAGTGACATATCAACATGGATGGACTAAAGTCTATTAGGCTAAAACTACAAGCAGCTATGAAATATTGAGAGTGAGAGAAATGGTCTTCTCCAGGGAAGACACGAACATAGATGCATATACATATACAAATACACATGGAGCAAAAGTTAATGAAGAGACCATACATATAGAAAAGAAAGGAGTCTATGGCAAGTTTTGAAGTAAAAAAAAAAAGAAAGAAAAGGTGAAACCATATAAATATACTATAATCTCAAAGTATTAAAGAAAAAGTTAAAAGAAAGAATGTGACTTATGCTCTGTGCCCGATCTTACTTGAGTCACACTCTCTACATGACACAACCTAGTGTATTTTATGTGACACTATGGTGAGACACATCTTGCAGGCAACTGAAGCCTACAACCAATAGCTAATGGATAAAGAGCTGTCAGCACCCCTGATTGATGACATCCAGATACATACAATTGAACTACAACCTCATGAGACCACAGATTTGTCATCACTAATCTGAAAAGTTTCAGCAAATAAGTAGAATAAGAAATCTTTGTTATTTTAATTAATCAAGTTTAGCACATTTTATTTTATTTTTTATTTTTATTTTTTGTTTTTTGTTTTTCAAGACAGGGTTTCTCTGTAGCTTTGGAGCCTGTTCTGGAACTAGCTCTTGTAGATCAGGCTGGCCTCGAAGTCACAGAAATCTGCCTACCTCTGTTTCCCAAGTACTGAAGTTTAGCACATTTTAGTAGAAATACATAGTATATACATATTTATTTCCACACAAGTACAAGAGATATGTAGAATTTAATTAGATAAGTCCAATATAAAAGTATATAAATTTGATGTATCTAAAAGTATAAATATAATTCAGAAGGGAAGTATAAGAGAGGCTCCAAAATCATTAATATATAAAATTTATTAAAATTACAAAAATTAGAACATAATGTTTCTGGTACAAATGTTTCTTATGCAGATATAAAAACAAAAATTCAGAAATACTACAAAGTTCACATTTCAAGTCACAGATGAAAGAATAGCTTTTTATACTTATAGCTGAAAAACTGAGTAAACAGGAAACTACAACTCTTAACCAAACACCTGATTCAATTTTTGGAGCATTTTATGAAAGACCCGTTGTAGAAAATTATGCTTCATTATTTATAAACATAGGGAAAGCTGTCATTGCTTTCATGTTTTACCTTTCTCATTTATTCTTTCAAAAATCTTGTGTATGATTATCAAAGATGTTGAAAATTAATTCAAAACAAATGGAAACAGTCTGGAAGAAAAAGTGCATTATAACAAGAATTGTTATGATTAGATGGTGCAAGAAGATTTACTCTATATTATATGAACATATTCATATGCAGATATATCAGTAGTTGAAAATATAAAGGACAAATGTTAAATGATTTCAACATTAGGAAGGCATTTAAATTTGAAGCGGTAGATACCTTCAATCTATTGTAAAGATTAACAATGAATTTATATTGAAAAAAGTTCTGTAGTTTTATAATATTTATATGTCTTTATTTATGTTAAGTAATTATTACTTTAGTTGATTGCAGTGACATCTGCCCCACCCAACATCACAAAAATGGCTAAAAAATGGTCACTAAGTATTTAAGCCAACCTGAGATATACAAGGTTTTGTCTAAAGAGGCAATATATATCTAATATATATACTCTCCTGTGTTTGTGTGTAGATATATAAATATAGAGATACATGTGTGTTCATGTCTGCATACATTTAAAGCTTCAATGTTCTAGTCTTATTATAAAATATTTATTTATTTTTAAGGAAGAAAGTAAACATTCACCAATGCATATAATTAAGATTAAGATCAAAAGCAAAAGTAAATTTTGTTAAAAATTTTATTATTTACACTGTCAATTTTGAAAACAATGGATTACCCATTTTAGACTTATTTTATTTATAATACAGAATATAAATAATTCAATTATATTAATTGAAGCACATTTCAAAGTATACATATGTGGTGATTTAATCTTGCAAATTGCTATGAAAAAAGTTCAATTTTGCAATAAGAAAAATAAATTGATTGGATTAATAATCTTTCACAGAATGTCAAATATGACTAAGTTTGATTTGCAAAAGTGTTCAATTTGAATCTCAATGAAGCGTGGCAATAAAGGAACATTTTTGCCTCATCTGATTGACAACTTTTGAAAACTCATCCCCTTTACTCTGTTATTTTTCATGTTAGTAAAAATTGAATTAGTAAAAATTCAATAATGAATAGTTAAGAATAACTGTCAAATGAATTTATATCTTTTTTAAAATTAGGTGTGTTGGTGGTGGTATGGGGTATGTGTGTGTATGTGTGTGTTTGTGTGTGTGTATTCATGTGTACATGTCCAAAGTTGATGTCAGATATCTTTTTCCACTAGGCATTGCTTATTGACCCTGATTGTCTTGTTATAACCGGACCTTCCTATTCTGACTAGTCCAGTTGTCCAGCTTATCCAGAACAAAACCTGTGTCTGCCTCCCTATTGCTGAATTTACTGGTGGCTACCATACTAACTCAGTTTTTAATGGTTTCTGGGAATCTGAACTCTGGTCCTTTCATGGTAAGAGATGTACCCATGATCTCTTGGACCCAAATGTATAGCAATTAAATTATATGGAAATTAAAATATTCACTGCATTATATAGAAATTCAAAAAATCCGTTGTTTCCTACAGACATCATTGAAAATACAAATAATAAAATACATATGCAATTATAGGTAGTAAATTCCTTTGAAAATAACAGGAAATAATATAATGACTACATGAATCACATATGGCATATAAGACACCAACAATCCATTTGAGAATTATCAAGAAACTACATGTGCTCTATTGCAGAAAAAGGAACTATACATAAACAAAATGTAGCACCTGAATTAATGTTCAATGATATTGTAAGTAGTTGTGCTGTTATTTGAGACAGGTTTTTCTGTAGCTTTGGAGCCTGTACTAGAACTAGCTCTATGTAGTACAGGCTAGCCTAAAACTCACAGAAATCCACCTGCCTCTGCTTCCCGAGTGCTGGGATCCAAGGCGTGTGCTACCATTGCCTGGCATAAGTAGTTTTTTTAAGTGTTTATTAGGAAGGGAATCATGCATGTAGGCACAAAATTCAAGAATAAAGGGACTATTAAGTATTGTTTTCTACTGAGAGGTAAGAGTCTTTGCTTCTAATTAAAGTTTAAAACTTAATGTATGCTTACTATCTGAGTCTTTTGTTGGAAAAGACTTCAGAGAGAAAAGAAATGAGAGAAATAAGGGATAAAAATAAGAATCCATTTTTAACATGCCTGTCAGAGTGGTCATTATTGCCATCGTACTTAAGAGGGGAATTTACTAATCTGACATTTTCATCAGCAGCCTTGTAATCTAAGAATTTTTAAAATGTGTGAGTGACTTCAACTTTAGATGTGTCATTAGTGTATTTTAGCTTCAGATTGGACACCAGAATGATATAGACAAGGTATCTTCAAGATATCTTAATTTGCTTCAATGAAGCCAAAACCAGACAAGCCATAGCTATTGAAGGTTATACGTAGATATATATTTACAACCTTTTTCTTTTTAATGTGTGTTTTCATGTTAGTATGTGCATGTGTGTGCAGGTGAAAGACAATGAGAAGACGTTAGATCCTCTGTGAAGGCAAATGAGTGGCCATGCTGAGCCTGCTGTGGGTACTGGGAACAGATCTCAATTTCTCAAGAAAATCAAGACACACACTTAACAGCCCCAACATGGAAAGATAGTTATTTCAGGGAATATTTTTAAAGATCATTTTCTTTAAAGATTATTAAAAGTACCACTAAATTTAGTAAGTGAGAAATTTAGCAAAATGTCAAGTGAGGGAAGTCTGCAAAGGCGTGAGATAAATGTCTGTGTTAATTCTCAGAGCTGCTGTTGTGACATGAGATACAAAGACTCACTTTAAAATTAGTCAGTCAATGTGAATAAAAAGCAGTAAGAGGTGAATAATCGGTAGAATTCAAAGCAGTAATGGTGACATGTGGGAGTAAGCTGAGCTGAATTATGTTTGGGTAGCAGGATTGGCTCATCTCATTTTTGCCTCTAGATTCCAGTTGCTTTACATTGTTCTCCTTCCTCAAAGGCATCCTAATGCTGACTCCCCATTTACACTCCACTTGAACCTTAAGAAAAACATGATTGAGATCCTAACTTGGTTCTTCCCCTGACTCTTTTATCCATAGTTCCCACAAGCTTCTTGAATGTGAAGCCCCTTACTTCTTGGCAGAAGCTGCCTAGAGCCTGTAGCGTCTGACTTCTACTGCCATTGCAGTCCTACATGTCTCTATCAGGAACCGTGCTCCACTTTTTTTTATTTGTTTTGTTTTGTTTTGTTTTTTTGAGACAGGGTTTCTCTGTGGTTTTGAAGCCTATTCTGGAACTAGCTCTGTAGACCAGGCTGGTCTCGAACTCACAGAGATCTGCCTGCCTCTGCCTCCCAAGTGCTGGGATTAAAGGCGTGCACCACCATCGCCCAGCTCCATACTCCACTTTTAACAACTACCATTCCAGAAATCACTTGGATAGTAAATCTGAAGATTCATGCTTTCTTTTGAACGTCTGAGTCCTGTCATAGACATTTAAACCATAGCCCCTTTGGAAGACTAAATGACTACGTTAGGGGACTACTTGGGAAGTTCATAACATTTTATAGAAACATTCTGCACAGTACAACAGTTACTTTCTAGATGACTTTCTATAAGAACCACCATCTGCAGTTCCATTACCAGGAATAAACAGAATACCAGGCCCCTTTCCAGGAGCAGGAATCTGAAATCAGGGCTTTGAAACACAGCAACTGATTTTTAATGAACACTCAAGTGATTTTGAATCATAATTAAATATTGAGAAATAAATGTCACAGAAATACTCAGAGATGGGAAAGGATATTTGAATGAGGAGAGCTATGAATTCTTGCTCTTCAAGTGGAACCATTTGACAAGGATCATTGCATGTCATGGTCTCAGAGCATATTAATTGCCCTAAACTTGGAAGTTTGAGCAAGATAATTTCAATTTTTATTTTTCTAAAAGATGGTATTATTCAGGCTTGGAGAGATGACCCAGTGGTTAAGAGCACTTGCTACACTTGCTGAGGACTGAGGTAGATTACCAATGCCCACACAATCACACACAATAGTTCATAGCTCCTGTACCAGGGTCCTGTACACACTTCTAACATCTGTGAGCACCAGATATAAGTGTCCAGATAAAAATTCATATAATAAAATTAAATAAATAAATCTAAAAATATTTAAAATGATATTTTTACTGTTGTACTCCAACCATCCTCATCTTCTTCTTCCATAGCCCACATTAAAACCTCTGATCTGAGTCTAAAGATTTCCCATGTCAAAAGTCAGAGTAATCTTCTGCATAAATAAGACTTAACCAGAGTCTTCTCCTCAGAGAGGATCTGCTCTTCATAACACTCTGAGAAAGAATGTTTCTCAGTTTCTACCTATCAGTTAGCAAAAGATCACTTTCCTTGTTGGGCAGTAGAGGCCCAAACTTTTAATCTCAGCACACGGGAAGCAGAGACCAAGGGCTGTTACCCAGGGAAACACTGTATTAAAGTCAAAGTCATACATAAAAGCTTTCCTTAGAAATATAAATAGGCAGGAACTTGAAGATGGTTCATTTGACAAAGTGTTGGTTGTAAGGACCTGAGTTTGAATGCCCCATACCTACTTAAAAAGGTGAGTAAAGTGGTGTACTGCTAGCATGGGGAAGATGGAGACACATGGATGGCCACACAGTATTAACAGTTTGGTGGACTCTATATTGCATGTCTTAAGAGAATGATGGAAATTGATAAAGGAAGATATCAAATACCTACTTCTGGCTTCCATGTGAACATACAGGTACACACACACACACACACACATTCAATAAGTCAGTGTTACTCTTTCTGTGGGGACATTCTCTCTGTCTCTCTTTGTCTCACCTCTTTCTCTCAGACACACACACACATTCTGTATATTGTACTTTATAGACATACAACTTGCTTAGTCCAGTAAGTATTGCTCAGATGTAAATGTGTTTAAGGATGACCACTTGGGATGGGATAGCCTATTAGGGAGTCCATCTCTGGACAAAACTGATTCTCCCTCTCACAGCGGTCATTAATTGTGTGTACCTCATGGAGGCTCATGAAATTTCCCGTACTCATGCCAGGATGCCAGTTTTCACAGTCATTATTTCTTTTTTAAGTCAAACATATTGCTAAAATTCCATGGGTGCAGCTCCCTATACTAACTACGTAGAAGACACTAACTCACTGAAGAAAACCTGGTCCTATGGCTTTTACAATTTTTCTGTAGCCTTTTCCATTCTGGTTCCTATGCCTTACGTGTAGGAGTTATTGTTTTGTAAATGTGTTAATATTGAATGATTATCCTACGGTCAATTGTTTTATTCATATTTATTAGCTGAGAGTTTTTTGATGCTATCTGCCAATAACTCCTGTTGGGTGAAATCATGGACTACTACCAATTTTGTAAACAATTATAATTACAGACTTCATTCTTAGCACCTAATTTAATAGCCACAATTAAATTTAATCTTAGAGCATTGTAAAGAAAGCTTCTTTTTGCAGCATACAGGTAACAGAACCATGTGAGAATGCTCTTCTGTTATATGGGCTTTAGGTCCAAATACATAGTCATTCGTTTCCTGCAAGATAACGGTACTACTATTATTTCCTCAAGTATATCTTCTCATGCTGATTATGTTGTAGTTCATAGGCTTTACAGCTGACTTGGACTATTGACTGCTTTTCTCCTATGACAGCATCTATACAACTTTTTGACACTGTAGAGCAAGTCCTCAGGGAGAATGTGTGCAGGCTTATTCCAACTAGATTTCTATGAGTCCTTTGTACAAATAATATGGTGTACTAACTATAGGACATTGCAAGGAAGTTATGAGAGGCAGCAAAGGTCAATATCAATATCCCACAGTGTTTTGGTTTCTTATTGGACTTCTCTGACCAGGAAAGCAGAATTGTTTCTTTCTGTAAGAAATACTATTTTTATAGAAAGCATTTTGTAATGCATTCAGTATAACTTACAATAATTTGCAGGACTATCAATCTGATAATGGCTAATGTCTGCCCAATAAGAAAATATTTGATATCATTAAAAACAAAGTTTGATCTCTTCTTAAAACTTATCATTTCTCTAGCAATCTAAAATATAGAAAAATCTTTAAAAGGATAATGTTTTCTAAGTAAACAAAAGAAAATAAAACCTGGTAAAGAATTATCATTGGTAAGATAAACACACTACACACTGCTTTTTCTAATAGAATAGACTTGAGAACAAAATTCCACTGGGAATATAAATGGTCCTTTCAAACCTAACTATCACCATCATTCCCAGAGTAATATTTACTCTTTTTGAAAAATTATTGACAATAATCAAACAAAATTATCTTTTATGAACCCAAACTTTGTAGTCTAGAAACATCAACCAAAACCCAAAGAGAATTATAGTATTCAATGAATGACATTGCTTTCATCATGAGACTAAATTTACTTTTGAGAAAAAAAATGACTTGGTTTCTAAAGAAACTGTTACAGACAAGAATATTAATATAAACAATGAGCAGCATACTACTGGTTGCTGTTAATTTTATCAGTCTCCTGGTAGACCAATGTTTCTTTCATGTGTTTTCATGATGTATTTCATTTTTTGTTTTACACTTTGGATTTCCTAGAGAAAAAAGTTGCCAAGCTCTGTGTGATGTTCCTATAAAAAACAAAACAAAAACCAAAAAAAAAAAAAAGAAAGCTATTTACTGAGAGGAAATGTTTGCATCAAAAACCAAAATGAGTAAGACTATGTAAATTTGCTTAAATGATGTAGGATAATGAACTCAACAGGAATTAGTAGCAAAAAAAAGCTATCCAATTTCATAAGATTTATGGATTATTCATTTGAAAAGGATATAAACTATGAAAATGTAGTCTGTGAAACCTAATTTAGAAAGTAATTCTTTTATAAGTAATTTTCCACATGAATGGGAGCATGTGGCATTTGATTTTATTTGCCATGTTTTGTTGATACTGTGATTTGGCCACTGTGAATAGAAAACAAAGGCAGCAAAGGCAGTTCTAACAGAAAGGTAAATAGTAGTAATCTTCAGCTATTTATAAAAAAAAAAGCAAGTTATCAAATGAGGAATCCAAAAATTTCAAATTAGATCCAAACTGAATAAAAACAAAGAATTATTGATCATTGAATAAACTATCAAATGGATATTATAAAATAATGTACAAAATAAAACTAAGTTTGGGATTTTAAATGCAAAAAGTCTAAAAATAAAACTTTAACTAGCTAGACTAAAGCAGAGCATTCAAAGAGAATATACTATAAGAAATGATAAAGAAAACATTAAAAATAATACCACACCAATATAAAGTAACATGAGATTATTATTATAACACCAACAAATCATATAGAAAAAATAATAAAATACCTAGACATTTATAGTTTACAAAGCACTGATTATGAAAAAAATAAAATATTTCAACAGATAAAAAATAAGTAAGGAAATCCGATCAATAATAAAGTTTTCAAAGAAAATCTCAATACCTGGCAGTCATGTTCAGAGTTATTTCAAACATTTAAACACCAATCCTTCCCAAACTTTCAAAAATTCAAACTGCAGTGCATGTTTTCAAACTGTTTTTCTAAGGCCATCATCATCTTTGAAGTAGTCAGACAAGAACCTTGTGAGGAAGTAGAATGACAGCTCAATGATCCCGGTGAGCAAGGAAGAAACAAGCCTTAAAGTGTTAGAAAACTGAATTCAATGACACACTGAAAGAGCTATTCATTACAAGCGAGTGGAGATTACCCCTGCAATAGTGATAGGTCAATAAATATAAGTTGACCAAATGGCAAATGAAAATATATAGTCATCTTATTGTCCAAAGATAATCATTTGATAAAATGAAGGGTCCTGTGCTGATGAGGAGGTTCAGTCTGTAAAGGTACTTTTTCTTAAAGCCCAAGAGACCCGGTTTCATTTTCTAAGAACAACTGTAAAAACTTGACGAATTTGTGCTTTGATCTCCACACACAAATCATGGCATACTTATGCCCATACTTACACACAATTGTACACATGCACAGAAAAATGCACGTGCACACAGACACAGTCAGAATTAAAGCTTAAATTTAAAACAGGACAACATTCTCTTCAAATGAAAATCTTTCAACAAAGTACCTATATAACAAAATTACGCAGTAGAAAAAAAGCTATGTATTATTCTCTTAATATAGTATTATGGTCCACAATGTATATGAGAATTTTTTCTCTGAGATCCAGAAAGAGATAATGGTCCATAATGAATATGGGGACATATTCTCTGAGATCCAGAAAGAGAAAATGATGGTTGCATTACTTCGTAATACACACTAACAGAAAATTCCTTCCCAAAATAATTTCAAAGCAACAAGGGGAAAACTGAGAGAGTGAGAAAGCATAGAAAAGCAATTAACAGAATTATTTTTGCCCACAATGATGCTGAAATATCTGGATAAAAATCCATGGTGGCAATTCTAAACTGAACTAAATAAATCAATTTCAAAAGTCCAGAATTCTGTGCAATGGTGGTGCATGTCTTTAATCCCAACACTTGAGAAGCAGAGGCAGGAGGATCTCTGTGAGTTGGAGACCATCCTGAACCACAGAAAGAATTCTAGGACACTCAGGGCTACTAAACAGCCCAGAAGAAAGCTCAGTGTGTACGTCAACTGACTTTTCTCTTTCAGAATCTTGTCAACAGTATGTAATAGAATATTGTTTCTCTTACACACGCTCACACACACCAATTCAAAAGCAATTAAATACTATATTAGTTATTTTTCTTCTTCCTGCAGCAAACCTTATGACAAAAGTAACTTAAGGGAAGCGATTATTTCACCTTCCTGTTTTAGAAGGATACAGTCCACCATCGAAGGTGCATCATGGAAGGAAGATATGAAAACAGGAATATGTTCACATTGTACCCTCAGTCAGGAAGTAGAGAAAGTGAATGTTGATGTTTAATCAACTTTGTCCTGCTCATTCCAAGTCCTAGTCAAAAGAACACTGTTGTTCACACACCCACACAACCTATCACTGCTACTGAGGAGAAACCTCCTGTGCTATACTGACACGATGAGGAAGGAGTGCTGTGGGCTAAACCTCACCCACCCTTTGGAGGTTCCATCTCATTTACATCTAAATTAATTTGAAGAAAGAAATCCTAAACAATAGGGGTTCCCTTCCCTTCTAATGTAGCTTCTTAGGAAATTGTTTATGCATGGTTGGAACACAGAAACTGATACATCTATACTTCGGGCAGAAATTGGCAGCATGGGTCAAGTGGTGCTTATTTTGTTACCAAGAAAAGTTGGGGTATGCTTTGATCTTCGTCCTACTAGCAAAATAACTTACAAATTTACTCAAAAAGTAGCCCAAGGGTAATTTTCTTTTTTTTTTTTATTAAGAAAGAAAAAAAAAATTTTCCGCCTCCTCCCAGCCTCCCACTCCTCCCACTCTCCCCCCCTCCCAACTTCCCCCCCTCCTAACCT
>NC_022013.1:31758433-31770569 GCF_000317375.1 Microtus ochrogaster | reverse complement strand
GGGGGGGGAGATGGTGAGAAATCCAGATCTTTGACTTAAACACAGAGGTCTGAGAAACGGTTAAGAAGGCTAGAGTGTCAGGAAATGTGTGTTTAAAATTTGGAGCAGCACACGAAAAAGGAATGAAGAGAAAACCAAAGCAAAATATAGCTAATCCTTGGCTCATAACTTTGAGTTTTGAGGGCACCTGATTCAAGACTCTTCAACCCCCGGACAAAGGATCACACCAAGAATGCATGGCTATAAAGAGAAATAATGACATTCTATTAAGAAGGGAAAAGAGCACCTGGCAATAAGGGTGGGTTTTGAAGCTAATCTGAAAATCTCAAAGAACCCTGGGTCAGGAGTAACACAGTCCTTGATTTGACACAAACAGCATTTTCCTTTTTATGTTCGTATACTGGCAAAATCTTTTTCATTCATTTGTTCTTCACTTGATGAAGCCCAAATGAAGACAGGATTCTAGTTTTCTGGCAATAACTGAGTCTATTTCTTGCATGATGCCCACATGAATAAAGCCTACCCGCCTTTCTCTGCTGAGTGGATCATTTCCTTTGTTTATCTTGATGCCAGATTACTAAATTGCGTCTGTCAGGTTTTGACGGCATGAAAAATAGATTAAAGGGGTCATGGAGCAAAAAAGCCTCTGGGAGCAAGTGATGTAGATAGAGCAGGGTTGGAGTCTGTACAAAGAGATCCTGAAAGAACAGTGCACGAGGCAGTGAAGATGAACTCACAGTATAATGGAACAGGGACAGGGAAATATTTGCCAAGAACTGTAGGAATAGAATTGAGCTGGCCTAGGAAAAAAGCTTTGTGTGCTGCAGGTGGTAGAACTGAAAGGGCGACACTACCCACGTTCTTTAGAGCCTGGCCAATTTCACCAAGAGTTCAAAACACAGGAGATGAAGTTTATGATTTGATATTTACCCCGGTGGTGTTTATTCTTAGGTTCCAATCAATTCTTGTTATGTCCCAATTTTTCCTTTTGGAATAAGAGTGTTTATCATGTATTGTAGTAGGAGGCTGCTCTTTCGTTCCTGGCTGCCCAGACTACGAAATAATCACACAGAAAGTATATTATTTAAATCACTGCTTGGCCAACCACTTAAGTGTATTGCTAGTTAGCTCTTACATCTAGAATTAACCCATTGCCATTAGTTTATATTTTATCATAAGGCTCATGGCCGATCCGCAAGGTTCCAGCTGGCAGCTCGGCAGCTCATGTCTTTCCCCTCTGGGTGCTACATGTCATCTCTTTTTTTTTATAACAATATCATTTATTTTTATATGGATGAATACTGACACATACACACATATGTGCACACACATATATGATTTGTCACAAGACTTACTGATAAAAGAGCCATCATAAATACAAAAAAGGAATATACATGGTTACTTTGGCATATCTGGGTCATTTTTTGCTGCATTACTTTTCCAAAATTCTAAAGAAATATATTTGGTTAGAATTCTCCCCCTTGGGAGAAAATATCTTCTGTTTATATCATTCCTTGAAGAAGACTCCTACTTTTTTCCAATATGTATATTGCAGCATCTATTATTAGACAGTTAAGCTCTTGTTTAGGCCATTGGACTGAGCTCTCAAGGCCCAAATGAGGAACTGAAGGAGGGAGAGTATGAGCAAGGAAGTCAGGACTGAGACAGTGGGGCTGATCTAATGGGAACTCACCAAGGCCAGCTCGACTGGAACTGAACAAGCACGGGATCAAACTGGACTCTCTGAATATGGCTGACAATGAGGGCTGACTGAGAAGCCAAGAACAATGGCACTGGGTTTTGATCCTACTTCTTGTTCTGGCTTTGTGGGGGCCTAGCCAGTTTAGATGTTCACCTTCCTGGACTTGAATGGAGTAGGGAGGACCTTGGACTTTCCACAGGGCAGGGAACCCTGACTGCTCTTTGGACTGGAGAGGGAGGGGGAGGGAAATGAGAGGTGGGGAAGAGGTAGAAATTTTTAATAATAATAAAAAATAAAATAAAAAACAAACACAGGATTACACATAGTATTTAAAACTTAATCAAAGTGAAGAGAACAAGCATAAGTAAATATGAGGTTTTAGCCTTGTCAGAGAAAAAGGGAATTAAAATAATATTATGATCTCAAACAGGAGAAAATAACATTTTTGAATGAAATTAATCCAAAGAGTAGAGAGCTGAATAACCATGACAGGTTCTGCTTTTAGAGAGCATCAGAATATGTTTGGTATAAGAATCATTAGAGGAAAGCATCTCAAACATCAATCTCTGTGTAGTTGAAGAAATCTGCCTTCTTTCTTCCAGCATTCAGTATAGTTTTTCCCACCTAGCTCTACTCTGCCCTATCAACAGGTCAAGGCAGTTTCTTTATTCATTAACCAATAAAAACAACACATATACAAAAGGACTTCTCACACCAATGTATCATCACCCATTATTTGGAATAAACATTTTTTCCTACATATCTAATGTACATTAGAAGTGCTTTACTTGTCACTTCACAGGTGTGCACAGTTCAGAGATACTGGGCTTTATAAGATTGTGGTAACTTTTAAAGTTAGATTGAATACATTTTGTAGTATCATGCATTCCTGAGTTTTTGTAGACAAGGTAAAGGCTTATTTTTTTTTATTTGAGTGTCAATTTGACAAGGGATAAAGTTGTATTGGTTATTATTTACTGACAGTGTTATTGAAAGACAGGGCTTCAAGGGATTACTTAGGTTACATTAATTGAGTTGTGAAGACCTGTAGATGAAACTACATGCTAAAGATGATCCTGGACTGTGTAAGTGGAGAAAAAGAAATGAGTATCATGCATGCATGCATTCATTAGGCTTTTCCTCTGAATAAGAATGTAATGTGGTAGGCTATTTCAAGCTCCTGCTGCATAGATATGTCTACTCTGAAGCACTGCATCTTGAATTTTGAGCAAAAATAAACCCTTTGAGTTTCCTCTGTTGCAATATTCCAACCCAGGACCAGGAAAAATAAGACAAATGGATTTAAATATTACACATAATAATAAAAATCATTTGTTCAGGAGTTGTACTTCAAAAATAAATGTACATAACAAAATAAATTGGCTATCTATAATGGGTTGTTTTACAGAACTCCTTATAGCAAATAAGAGGTCACTGGAGCACATCAAGGGGAATTCTTGCCTTCATGTTGTCTAAATTTGTTGTGTGCTAAACATAGTGGAATTTTTAAATGTAGAACACTAGAATTTCAGGAGATCTTATAAATGTACACTCTAGATTTTTTTCTCTGTAGTGAAATGAAGAAGTATATACTTTCTAAGAAGACTACACCTTTCAGGTAAATGACTGACAGAATGTTACATGCCTTTTCTGAAATCTGGCTGCACATCCTGAAATGTTCAGAGACACAGTGTTACAGGAATGAGGTCAGAGAGAGGTGATAACAATGAGAAACCAAGAAGCAATGAAGCAGGAGCAAAGAAAAAATTCCCCGAGTAATTTCATCCTAACACAAAATCACTCAACCAAAATTTGGGTGAATAATTGCTTGATAACCTCTTGAATAATGACACTTATCTTAAAATTATTGCACACCCATTTCTGTTAAGTGTGAGATGTCTCATTAACTGACAACTATTCTGCTGGTGGCTAATTCCTAACCACAAAACCAGTTCCCTTCAAATGAGTTACACAGTAAGATGCAGGATATCACAGATAATGGGGAAACTGTGTTCTAATTCAATCCTTCAGTAATACCTTTGTATGTGTATTATCTTGTCATCCAAGGGCCCTGAGTTACCCTCTGCAATTTTTCAGTTTCCTTGATACACATTTTCAAATTAGACTCAAAGGAAACTTCACACTTCATAGATGTTAAAAAAGAGTGGCAATGGTGGCACACGACTTTAATCCCAGCATCCCAGCACTCTGGAGGCAGAGGCAGATGGATCTATGTGAGTTTGAGGCCAGCCTGGTCTACAAGAGCTAGTTCCATGACAGGCTCCAAAGCTACAGTGAAACCCTGTCTCAAAAAAAAATCAAAATAAAACAAAAATACAGAGTTGAAAGCAAGCTAGAGATCACAGCAGATGAGAGGAGGGAGGGAGGAAAGGAGGGAGGGAGGAAGGGAGGGAGGGAGGGAGGGAGGGAGGAAGGAAGGAAGGAAGGAAGGAAGGAAGGAAGGAAGGAAGGAAGGGAGAGAGAGAGAGAGAGTTCTGGTGGACATTGCTTTTGTTTCCTAAATACTTTATTGGAGATTGCACTTCTGTCAGAGTGATGTGACTTCAGGCACAAAAAATATGTCCCTTTTTTGGACTAACTATAGAGGAAATATTGAACTTAAAAACTATTCACTGGCCTTGAAGTCTAATGACTTAAAACTAAACATGTTTCTGAGCTAGCAATGAAAAATATCCATCTGGTTTATTGTTGCCAATTTACTCTCTAATTTTTCCCAGTTTTGTCCACGAAGGAATAACTAATAGTGTTGGCTGTTTGTTAGTCTACCGTTTAGCTTTGTTACCTTTGGGACAGCTTAAATAAACTGCCACCAATTCAGCTGTAACCTTGTCATTTGTTATTAGCAGCTTGTGAGTTTTTATCACCACAGAGAGCCGAACACAGGTTTATTTTTAACCTAGCTGTGGAAAGCTAGGCCTTGAAAATGAATTACATGCTGATTGAACATTTTCCATTATAGTGCTTGATACACACATCCTCTTTACAATATTTAATCCCCTGCCTAACAGGGTATTACTGACCACTGATCATGCCATTTTTCTCACTCAGAGAAGGCTGTTAAATTGATATCCATGCATCTAAAGTTCTGCCTAAGAAACAGCTGGCTGCAGATGGTCTTTCTTTCCCCTTCTTCTTGCTTAACATCCTCATAACTCTCTTATTCCAGTCATTACTGAGATTCACTGTTTTGTTTCTGCCTATAGTCACCATCCACTTTGTAGTATATTAACCTGTAGTAGGTATTTCTCACAAAAACATATTATACCCCTGTGTTCCTGCATACACATACCGGTGCTAGATACTTTGGGAATGTGTAAGGTTCCTGCTGAAAAACATAATGAACTCTTTTGGATATATTTTAGTACATATACAAACACTTATCTAGGAGACATACTGAGAATTAGAATGAGTAGATCAAAGAACAACATTATACTTTTGTCATACAGTGCCAAACCACTTTCTACAGCTTTGTTATTATTTTATATGATTAACTTGAGTTTCCATGTTAAATTTTTAATTGAAATTGTCAGGTACTGAGAGAAATATTTTTCTCAATATCAAAGAAGTCATCTGACCATGGTGCCTCACTTCTGTAACAGGCACCCAGGACACTCAGGAATCTGGGTGATTACTAGAATTCAAGACAATCTAGAGCTACACCATGAGCTCTAGACTAACTGGGATACATTATAAGATGCTGTATTCAAAGCTGCAATAAAAGGTTAAAGAAATATTATAAAATGTTCTGTTCTATTGATATTTTATTTCTAAGACAAGTTGCCTTTGTTTTGCCCAATATTCCTTTGGAAACAATTGCATACATATTTTTCAGCTAAAATTCCATATCATGCTTTGTATGTAAACAGCAATTTTATGTTTTCAGTATCTTGTTCTTTGCGTTTTACTTTGTAAAAACTCACTGTACAATTTTGAATTTTACACATTTTTATCATGATTTTTATTTCTTCTTGAGATTTTACTAAAAATGTTCTCTATCATTTACCACTGAAGTATTATATATTGACTTTAAAATATAAAATATTGCCCCATTCATATTGTAACATTTCAAGTGCAATAGACATATCCTAATATAGAAATGTGTTGCTAAGTTCGTCTATTCATAAATTAATTTATTTCTGTTTTTTCTTAACCTCTTTGCTTCCTTGCTCTTCTGTCCCCCAACCCAATAAGTCACAACAATGTCTAATTAATTATCAAAAATGTGTTCATGCTGGGAAACTCTAAAATTTAGTTAATAAGTTATATTTTTATATTTTACTTACACTAACTTTTGTTTAACAAAACTTCTTTAAGCAAAGAATGTACTATTTTTGTTGTCATTACAAATTGCTTTTCTCAGGAAGAAGAAGAAGAAGAAGAAGAAGAAGAAGAAGAAGAAGAAGAAGAAGAAGAAGAAGAAGAAGAAGAAGAAGAAGAAGAAGAAGGGTGGTGGTGGCATTCACCTTTAATTCCAGCACTTAAGAGGCAGAGACAGGAATATCTCTGGAGTTCAAAGCCAGCTTGGTCTACCACAGTGAGTTCCAAGACAGGCTCCAAAGCTATACAGAAACCCTGTCTCGAATAAACAACAACAAATAATTGCTTTTTATCAGTTAAATTAAAATTTGCCTCCCCTGTAGTTTTCTATATAATATTTCTGTTTAGAGTTGTGTAGGGAAATATCAAAGTTCTTTAATAATGGTTTCTTAGAATTTACTCTTTTTGAGATTTGAAATATAATATAACCTTTAGATTATAAGCTTTTCAGTTTTGTAAATTCATTATTATATCTTGAAACAAATTCTTCCTTCTTCCTCCTCCTTTTTTTCATCCTCCTTCTGTTATCAATTTGGATTCATAAATTTATTTCTTCTTGGTTATTTTTATATTAATTTCTTTTCTTTTATAAAAATCAAACTGAATTTTACCTAATTTCTCTTAATTTATTTCCCACATTAACAGTTTATTCTTTCCTCATGTGCCAAGTATCCTAGTTTAAAGATCTGATTATACAGTAGGAGATGAAGCAGCAGGAAAAAAGAGAAATCACATGAGAAAGTTATTAATGTCACCTCCAATCTGTAAGTGACAGCATTCTTATACAGAAAATATGCCCAGATAATATTTATAATTATAATCTCTAAAATTTTTTCTCTTATTTACTGACGTCTAGCTGACTTGTGTCTCAATTATTGCTAAATTGGTTGTATCCAATCACACTTGTTAATAAGTACCAAAGAAAGTAGAGTATATAATTTTGAAGGTTGTTTTTATAACTGTATATGTGACTAGGTCAGAACAAGTCAGGCGGGGATATTGTTAGAGTGGGGGAAATTAAACCTCTGAATAACTTGCTAATATACTTATTTTATTTGACAACAGTCATGCTCATCAGATTATTAAATTTTGGTCATCATTTATCATTAAATAAACTTAATGAAAATATAAGTAATCTAAGAAGGTCCATTTGGAACAAAAACATTGGAAGTATTTTACTTTCAAATATTTGTGGAGGTGGCAGGAAGAATTAAGCCATTATAAACAATACATGGTATATATATGTATATGTATACACATATAAATAATATATATAAACTAATAATATATATCATATATATCTTATTATCACAGTACAATCTAAACCAGGAACTAGAGGAAACTAATATATATATAGAGAGTATATCTTTATATGTTATATAGTATATTATACCTATATAAATTTCCTCTAGGTGCTGGTTCAGATTGCATTGTGATAAAATGATTTTAAGGTTTAATTTCTAAATCATTGTTTTTTCTCCTCGAACTTTGATGTATCTTTAAGAAAATCCCAAAGTATTGCAAACAGTTTTGGCAGAAAGAAGAAAATTTGCCTAGGGAAATATGTGGGCCAGTTAAAATTTTTTGAAAGTTGTGTTATCATATGTGAGCAATTGCATCTAGAAAGGGCGGTGTCAGAAAACAGGGCTTTATAAGCTATATTTCCAACTCATTAAAAGCTACTTCATCACGGACATATCAAATTGTACTAGACAAACACAGTATTTTTCTTAGGGTTCTGCACAGGGAGCACTGGGAATGCTTTGTGATGAAACTTGTAACACGTGTGCGTCTGCTTCAAGAATAAATCAGTAGATTCACTCCTCAGAAAATTTCTGATATTCTCATCACTTTCAGCTTCACTGCATAAGCAAATTATTGATCTCAACTGTCATTTGACATGAAAGGCTAACTACAGCAATTTTGCAATTGTCTTTATGGACTTAAAGGAGCTAAATTATGGTGCAACTTCAAGGTATGCAAAAGAGTTACATGTTTAGACTATGAATAGATAGGAATTTATTTATTTATATCTTTAATTCTATGTAGTGAATTGCTTTTTCCTTTATTGTATAATGATGAAAAACACATTAAAAGAAAATTGTAGAAATATAACGGCTTTGACACTGACTTTTACCTAAGGCGGTTAAAGTGGTAAAAGGGTAAAGTTGAAGCTATCTGGCCATAAAAATCACATATAATTTGCTGTATAATGATCATGTCATATTGCAATAAAGGACACACATAATTCTACAGAATCATTTTGATTCCATTTACATCTGTTCTTCACAACGCCAAGTCCATGTCAAGTTACTATTAGTGCTTTAGCTATTGTATACATGTCTAGTTCTCAAACTAGGTTACCTGAAAAGCTGTAATTACTTGGAATTAAGGTCATTTTAGAATTTAGCCTCAATTGTACAGTTCTTTTTTTTTAAAAATTGCATGTGGCAATTTGTGCTTTGGTAGTATCGCATATTGTGTTCATTTCTCTTGTAGCTACAAAAGGCATAAAACCTGATACCAATATGCATATTCTCTTTCCTTCAAGGCATATTTACCTACAACTGAAAGGAAAAACAGAACAAAATTTTATGCTTAAACCTATACAACTCTTCGATTCAAGAGAATGTCTCAGCATTAAAAACAGTGGAACAGAGTGCAGAGTTTCATCACAATATAAACAGGATGGTTAAATGATATGTAAAGTTCCTATCACAAGAATATAGACACTACTGGGGCATATGTCATTGGAAATTTTCTTGTCCATAACTATAGGTGCAGGCATTAATTTTGGTGATGGGTACAAAATATTCTGATTAGAATCCTCAGCTGTCTGCTGTGCAGTGATAATGTATGAAATGTCAACAGAGAGAGCTAAACTGAAGAAATATTTGTAGAAAATACTAGAAGCTAGCATAACCATGGGCAAGAAAAGGTAAACATTGTCAATATCATCAGAAACTAATTTAAATTAAAGAAAAAATGAGTAATAGGTAGATAAAGATCTTCAATAAATGTAAAGACAATCATGTGAACCTCCTCAACCTCTGTTGTTTGAAGTTCACAAGGATGCCAACAGACTTTTCCCACTTAGGATGAAAATTATTATAATGAAACTTTGTAAAGTTGTCTGTTGTCTGAGATTTTAAAAAGTTAAATTTTAATATTGATAAACCTCTGTGTATTAAATATATCAAATTTTAATCCCATCCACACACTTCTACTGTAGCAATAATGTCATTTAATTTCTTTTCCATTAAGAATAAAAATGCTATGGATCATTATCTCCCTCTTTATTTCTCTGTCTCTTAGGTCCTTAATCACAATTCTGTTCACTATCCATTTATGTTACAACCAACTTTGCAACTCCTGTCTTTCATCTTTTCATGTTTTCTTCCTTTATTTTTTATTTCCACTTTTAAATATAAATATAAATATCCACCAGTATTACACTTTGTTCTTCATGCTCTGCTATTTTCTTGTGTTAGATGCCCTTTCACCACTTGAGTTGATATCCTAAGAGTTTTCCCCCTCTGTCGATTATTCTGTCACTTGATAGATTGGGAACAGAGCAGTACAAACTGATATTATAACATATCAATCATTTTCTTTAAACAATTATTCTACTCAGCTACCCAAAACTTCCACATAATTCTAAAAGAAACTGCTTCATGAATGTTAGTAACACAAATTCACAAAAGTTACATGGGTTTGAACATTAAATGATCATTTCTGATGATAAAAACTCAGGTCCTTCATTTCAAAACAAAAAATGTCACTAAGAAATACTGATACTGGCTAAACGTATATATTTCTAAGAGACATGACTATAGGACATCACAAAAGAGTTACCTGTGGGGGATAGCCATCTTCCCCACTTTAAGTTGTGAAAAGTTAATGCACTGCATGCAGGCTCTGGGTTGCAGTTAAGGTCAACTAAGGCATCTCTAGCCATGCAGCCTCTTAAAATTTTCATTTGTAGCCTGTTTATCTTTAGTTCTGTGGCCTCTTTGACACTCTGCATAGGAAACTATGTCAGAATTATCAGCTGACTCATCTTATTGTAGGCGTAAGTCGCAAACAATGCCACACCAGTTTGGAATTATGATTAATATGGTGATATTTATTTAAAGGGGAAAAAACTTACAGATCACTGTCCCAGACAACAGCCCTCTGTACAACCAGGAAGGGAGTCTAGTTGCCAGCAGAGCAGGAAGTGAAGAGAGGAGAGGAGAGGAGAGGACAGGAGAGGAGAGGGAAGTGGCCGCTTTTGTAAAGGGAGAGAGACCATGCCCCAATGGGCTGGTCTCTCAGCAGCTATAGGCTGGAGGAGCAGAAGGACCTCCTGCAACATCTTATGGAATAAAAATGCAAATCCTAAGGATGATCTTCCCCATTCAGATTCAGATTATTAATAGTCCTCTAATATGGTATCCTTGATTTTGACTAAAGAGCAAATGTATTATAATGAATCCAAAAGCTTTTCAACAATTGGTGTCTGAACAACAATAAATATGAATAATATTAAATCCCTTATTTGTCACCCATTACAAAAATATATCAAACAGAGCGGTGAGTGCCTGCCTACTGGGCAGGCCTCAAGGACCCCTGTAAGGGAGCCTGGGCACCTTCAGCTTGTGCTCCCAGGGGGTGCCTGTGTTCTCCTGGATCTCCCCCGGCCTGCCCCGTTTTTCCTTTTGTCCCCTGATCATTGGGCTACCCGGCGGCCCTGCTTAGGTGCTGTGGAGTTCCACCTGGACAGGTGAGTGTATGCTATCCAGGGGCGGATTGTCCCTGAAGAGAGCACAGCCCCCCCCTCACCCAGCTTCTTCTGCAGGGCTGTCTTTCTTACACACGACCCCCCCCCCAAGCCTGCATTTTCTGCTGGGTCCTTTGCTTGGGAACAGTTTTCTGCTCCTACACTGGGGCTGCCCACACAGAGCAGTGAGTGCCTGCCCACCTAGTGGGCCTCGGGGATTCCTGAAAGGGAGCACACCCATTTCCAGCTTTGGCGGCAGGGTGTCCTCTGTTCTACTCGTCCCCGCCCGGCCCCCCAAGTTCTCCCTTTTGTCCACGGGTCATTGGACTACCAGGTGTCCATGTTTAGGTGCTGAGGACTTCCATCTGGAAGGGTGAGTGTGTGCTATCCAGGGGCGGACTGTCCCAGAAGAGAGCACAAACCCCTCTCCCCCAGCTCCTTCTGCAGGGCTGTCTTTCTTCCACACATCCCAGCCCTTCAGCGCCCCCCCCCCAACCCTGCCCTGCTGTATGTTAGGACCAGTGTTCAAAAACAGTTTTAAGCTCCTACAATAAGGCTACCCACCCAGAGCGGTGAGTGCCAGCCTACTGGGCAGGACTCAAGGACCCCCGAAAGGGAGTACGGGCATCTTCAGCTTTTGTGGCAGGGTGTCCTGTGTTCTACTCGTCCCCACCCTGCCCCCCAAGTTCTCCCTTTTGTCAGCGGGTCATTAGACTACCAGGCGTCTATATTTGGGTGCTGAGGAGTTACATCTGGATGGGACGGTTCCTGCTTATACACCGAAGAGATACACCCAGAAAGTCAGTCACAGCAAAGCCTGGACCAAGACACAAGGCCTCTCCTGGCTCCATTTGAAGGAAGAGATGGGAAGGCGCCAATGTAAGAATTCCTCCAATAACCTGAAAGGCAACATGACATCACCAGAATCCAGGGATCCCAAAACAAGAAGAATTGTACACCCTACTCTAGAAGAATTAGAAGAAATCGACTCAAAAGTGAATTATAAGAAAATAATGGAAGACCTTAAACAGGAGGTGAAAAACTGCCATAAACTATTAGAGATCACAAACAAAAAGGTAGAGGAAATGAATAAATCACTCAAAGATACCCAAGAAAATCAAGAGAAACAAGAAAAAGCAATCAAACAGGTAAGGGAAGTGGTTCAAGACTTGAAGAATGAAATGGAAGTAGTGAAGAAAACACAAACTGAGGGAAGGATAAAGATGGAAAATCTGGGTAAACGAACAGGAACTACAGAGACAAGTACTACCAAAGATTACAAGATATAGAAGAAAGACTTTCAGACACTGAAGATACCATAGAGAAAATAAACA
>NC_022013.1:31742486-31752637 GCF_000317375.1 Microtus ochrogaster | reverse complement strand
TTCTGGCTTTGTGGGAGCCTAGCCAGTTTGGATGTTCACCTTCCTAGACATGGAAGGAGGGGGGAGGACCTTGGACTTTCTGCAGGGCAGGGAACCCTGACTGCTCTTTGGACTGGAGAGGGAGGGGGAGAGGAGTGGGAGGAGGGGAAGAGGGGTGGGAGGAGGGGGAGGGAAGTGGGAGGCTGGGAGGAGGCTGAAACTTTTTTATTTCCTTTTCTTAATAAAATAAAAAAGTGAAAAAATATATCAAAGTATATCATAAATCTGAATATAAAATCAAAATTGCCAAAGCTTTAGAAAATAATATGAAAGAATTTAAATGACTTTAGTTATGCAGACATTTAGAGACAATACCAAAGGTGTGATTTATAATGTAAAATCCATTGCTGGTGGGAGCATAAGCTGGCACAGCTCCTTTGGATATCAATATGGTGATTTAGAAAGTTAGGAAACAACCTTCCTCAAGACCCAGCAATACCACTTTTGGGCATATATCCAAAGGAAGCTCCATCATACCACAAGGACATGAGCTCAACTATGTACATTGTACCACTGTTTGTCATGGCCATGGCCTAGAAACACCCTAAATGCTCCTCAACCAAATAATGGATTAGGAAGATGTGGTACATTTACACAATGGAGTACTACATAGCAGAAAAAAATGACATCTTTAATTTTTCCAGGCAAATGGATGGAGCAAGGAAGCATCATATTGAATGAGGTATCCCAGACCCAGAAAGACAATTATCACATGTAGTCACTCATAAGTGGTTTCTTAAACATAAAGCAAAAAAAAGCCTATAAATCACATTCCCAGGGAACCTAGACAACAATGAGAAGCCTATGAGAAACATACATGGACCTAATCTAAATGGAAAGTGGAAAAAGACAAGATCTCCTAAGTAAATTGGGAGCATTAGGACCATGAGAGAGGGTTGAAGGGGAGGGGAGATAAAAGGAGGGAGTCAGAGAAAAATGTATAGCTCAATAAAATCAATATAATATGTAAAAGTGGTCACTTGGATTTGGTTTAAATTTAATTAACCTGACAATGTCACGAAAATGAGTCCAAAACCCACAAATTGTGGGATGGGTTTGAAAGCCTAGATCTAAAAATGATTTGTGTTCAAAGTCAACTAAAAGTAGTACTAAACCCAAAAATAAAAAAACAATCTTCACTTAAAAATAAAAGAGAATCTTCCAGGAAATTACAAGGATGACTCCAGTTAACACAACTAAAATTAACAGATATATAGACTAAATTGGCCATAGTCAGTGACCAAACAAGACTTCAAGCAAAGGTAATAGGTCACTGACATAGTCACATAACCTTAAACTTACAGTTTTTCTTGTCAAGGGGATGTGCTGTGGTCATGGTGGCCTAGAGATCAGGGAAGTTGCCAGTCATTTTCTGGTCTATACTAAAACCCTTGCCAGGAGAGTAAGACCACGCCAAACCCACAAGTTGTGTAACCCAGAGACCTAGGATAGAACCAAACCTGACTGGAGGGGGGAAAAAAATCAATGTAATGATGCTTAATGATGCTCTGCTTTACTTATAGATTGGTGTCTAGCCCAACTGCGAACAGAGAGAATTCATCCGGAAACTGATGAAAACTGATGCACATCCACTAAAAAACATTAGGCAGAGCTCAGGAATCATGAAGAAGAGGCAGAGAAAAGATTGGAGGAACCAGAGGGATCAAGGACACGACAAGAAAACTTATAGAATCAGCAAACCTGGTTTTCCCACACACTGAGACAATGGGGATGTTCTATCGGGAACCCACTAAGGCCAGCTGGCCTGGGTCTGAAAAAGCATGGGATAAAACCGGACTTGCTGAACATAGCGGACAATGAGGACTACTGAGAACTCAAGAACAATGGCAATGGGTTTTTGATCCTACTGCACGTACTGGCTTTGGGGGAGCCTAGGCAGTTTGGATGTTCACCTTACTAAACCTGGATGGAGGTGGGAGGTCCTTGGACTTCCTACAGGTCAGGGAACCCTGATTGCTCTTCGAGCTGATGAGGGAGGGGGACTTGATCAGGGGAGGGGGAGGGAAATGGGAGGCGGTGGCGGGGAAGAGGCAGAAATCTTTAATAAATAAATAAATAAATAAATATAAAAATAAAAATAAATAAAAAAGATAAAGGGGCTCACAGAGACTGAACTGACAAACAAGAAGCCTGCATAGGACTGACCTAGGAGCATTGGATACATGTTAGAGTTGTGAAGCTTGGTCTTCTTGTGGGACTCCTAACAGTGGGAGCAGAGGCTGTCGCTGACTCTTTTTCTGGCTTTAGGGGACCCCACTCTTCATACTGTGTTGCCCTGCAGAGTCTTCATACGAGGAAAGGTGCTTATTCTTACTGCAACTTGACAGGTCACGTTTTGTTCACATTTATGGGAGACCTACCCTTTACTGAACAGAAGTGGTTGAGGAGTGGATTGGTGATGGAAAAAGATGGGAGTGAGGGGAAAGGCTTGGAGGAGACAAGAAAGGGGAAACTGTGACCAGGATGTAAAAAAACAAACAAATAAACCCCCAAACTGAGCTGCTTTGTCACCAAAGGAAATGTATAAATGTAAAATAGACACTTTAAAAGATGTTTAACCTTGTATATACTTAGAAGATTCTAGATTTAAATAAGTTTTAAACTTTTCAGGAACAGCCCAAATTGACATTAATAGGTGCTAACAAGAGCATGGAATAATATATCTCTTCTTCATTTAAGATTGAATTAAAATGTCCCACCATTGTGAGACATTGCTTAATGGTTTCTTAGGAAACCAAATAAAACCTTGCTCTTTGAACTATCATCTTCATTAAATTGGTGTGTCCATCTAACTTATAATCTTTGAAACTTTTAACAATGCTAAGTAAAATATATTCAATGGGAACTGTTTTAAAATTTGGACACTGATCTTTTCATTATTTAATATGTGGTACAGATGACCTATGTCTTAAAGAATAGACATAAAGTACCAGGCAAAGAGAAAAATTACAGGATCATTAAAAGTATCATCTTGAATTTTATAAAATGTCCTCTTAAAATATCTAAATACATAAAATATCTAAAAGAGATACTATATTAGCATATGAACAACATTTAAAGATTAAGAACTATCTAATGTAATCATAATAAAAATAGAAAAGATTAAATGATGATAAACAAAATTTTTCACATAAATTATTTATGACATAAGAATTCTAAAATTATATGTGTTAAATTAACAGAAACTTATATTTAAAATATTTTATATCTGAATTTATCCAAAATTTATTTAATAAAACAATGTGGGTAATCTTTATCTGTCATGTTTGTGTACAAATTAGTTGCTTTTCTATTAGAAAAACATATGAAAATGAGTTTCAACCTAATTTTGTTTCCTGAGTTATTCCATTAGATAATAATGTTGTACACACATACACACAAGTGATCAAAGACTTTTAAACCCCAAAATTTGCATGATATGATATATTATCTATGCATTATTAAATATTACCTAGCACTTAATTTTATAGCATTTAGTGATTAAATTCTATTAAGTAAACAAAATTAATTAGATAATAACAAATACATATAAGTTCAAGTGAATGAATAGAAAATCTGTTAATTAAAGAATATATATTTCTCATATGTAAAGAAAACATATTGTCTTAAAGAAAATAAAATATCATACTAATTTGTATTCAATAAATATCAGAATTTATGGATCCTGATTTTTTGTATACATTTTATCATGAGCTTACATGGTTCCATAAGGTCCAATACAGAGAGAAAACCCATCGATGATTTTATCCAGCAATGGGCACTTCCTGGTGAGATGAACCCACTGATATAATAGTGCCATAATAGTAGTAGGGGGGACCAACATACTATTGAACATGAGGACAGCTTGGCAGGAAGAAATGAATGTCTGGTACTTTTGGTCCATTACTCTGGTGTTCAATTACCCCAAAGGTCAATGGACTGTTATTTTGCTAAATGGATATGCTGTCAAACTGAATTATATTATTTTGTTTATGACAAACATTAATTTTTAAATGTTATGTCAAGTAAATTAATAAAGTAAGAAATTATGCAGAAAATTTCTACAAAAGGAAATAATCTCTACCTAAAGAAATAATCACCTTTTAATGTAATTAAAATCAACAATTCCTATACATTTTAATTTAATATAGACATTATTTATGTATTAAGTAGAGTTGACCTATTTTCGACTATATAGTGTTTTCACATTAAATGCAATTATTGGATACCAGGGGAGTGACAGAAACTCCTTTTGTAAACGTAATCTGTGTTTCAGGTTATCACAGTGCTTTCTTTACTCAGTCAGACTGAATTTATAGATTACTAAATAATGTGTGAACAATTTTCATTTATTTTTGTTTAAGTTAGTTCCTGTTTGCAGACTATTCAGAAAGAATAGAAAAAGATTTTTTTTATATGAATAAGTAAACTCACTGCCACTTGAAAGGAGAAGACCCATCCATTGTCCGAGGCTGCTCGTTCGTTTCCCGGCCACCCAGACTCCCAAAATAATCTCACAGTCAGAGGCTGCTTGTCTGTTCCCCAGCTACTCAGATCTGAAAGAATCACACAGAAATCTGTATTAGTTGTGATACTCTTTGGTTAATAGCTTAAGCATATTTCTAGCTAGTTCTTACATCTTAAATCAACCCATCTTTATGACTTTGTGCAACACCACGAGGTCGAGGCCTTTGGGCACGTTTCTGGCATCTGTCTCTTTTAGCAGCTCCTCACCTCTGCCTACTCTCTCCTCCTCTGTCTGCTTGGAATTCCTGCCTTGCCCCATTCTGCTAAACCACTGGCCGAAACAGCTTTATTCGCTAACCAATAAAAGCAACATATATACAGAAGAACTTCCCACACCAGAGACCAATGTCTTATAAACTAGGGAGACACTAGAAAACTGGCTCCCATTATTTTTAGATATTATTACTGAGTGTATTAAGTTAAATTTAATGTGTGCTAAATTCAGGTTGTACTAAAGCTGAGTTCTAGAATATTGCTTGGAAGTTTATTTTTAGACAACTATTTTCATATAGTGAGACACCGCTCCACTGAATACAAATAATCTCCCATGCCACATTTGTCTAAGAAGTCTTGTAACAAATTCAGGAAAGCATTTTTGTGGCACATTGCTTTCCTAGGGTAAATGTAATAACTCATAATCCCCTTAGAGGCACCTCCCATAACAAAAAAGGTTTGTAGCATTCTGAGACATTATAGCAGGGGAATTATTTTATTCAGGCAGCTGCCATGCTCCCTTTCCACTACCTCATTTTGCATAACACCATTGCCTTTGGGTCAAAAATGAGAATTGAAATGATTGAAAGAAAAATAACTTGGGAAACAGTCTTGTCAGTCACATCATTTTAGAATAATAAGCAGTGATAATGACAAATATAGTTTAGAGCATTTTTATTTCTTAAAGTTCAAAACATGTATGAAGGTCAAAAACAGATAATGATATTCATTCCTTTTTTTTCCTAACACAAGAATAGGGTTGCATAATGTGGGAAATCTATTTATGTAAAGGGCACTTTCTCAAAGATTGACAATGGCATTGTGAGAGCTGTGTAGCATTACTAGAATGAGTACTTATCTCAAAGATTGACAATGAGAGCTGTGTAGCATTACTAGAATGAGTACTTATCTCGAGAACACAAATGCTAAAGGCCATCTGGAATCTACTTGCATGAATCCATGATGTGTATGCTATATAAACCTTTATAAACAGGGTTTCTAAATAATGGTACTAGTGTGATACAATTTATTCAACCAGGGCACTTGCTGTGGGTTTATTGAAGAGAGATTCTTCCAAGTCACAAGTCTTACTGTCTTAGATTGGAGGAAAAACTGAAGACCATTTCTAAGTTAAAATTACTTATCATAATAGACCATCTTTTGATAATAACTTGGAGCTTAGTTATAATTCAGATTCAGTTAAATCTAAAGTCTTTCTATATAACTTTTTTGTATAGTCTGGTATTATTAAGAACAAATTTAAAGCTAAAACAAAGTTTCTTTAATATTTAATAGTAAATCTGATGGTTTATGAGACTCTTAAATACTAATTTTACATGAGAATGAAAATGTTAGTTATAAGAATTATATTAGATTTTATATAAATGATATTAAGAAAATAGTATTAAAATATGCCAATTTGCCCCTATAGCTTGGTTTTACCAACCATTATGCTAAGTAGTCAGCCATTTTCTTCACTACTGTGTTTATTATTTTGATTACAGATGCTTAAGAGCAAGCAGACAGTCAAATTAGTTTAGAATTATATACAGCTAATCCATCTAAATAGTACACACAAAACACAACTGTATGGCATACAGGATGTTATTTTATTATTTTTATTTCAATAACATTTTTAAAATTTATTTTGCTTTTCAATCAGTTTCCTCTGTCTCCTCTCCTCCTATTCCCTCTCCTATTCCATCTAACTTTTCCACATCTGCTCCTTCTCTGTCTCCATTCCAAAAGAGACAGGCCTCCCATTGGCTTGCACAAAGCCTGGGACATCAAGTTAAGTTAGGATCAAGTAAATCTATGTAGGGCCTAAAGTCTAGGTACGGTCAGGATCCAGCAAGAAAAAGATATTACCAAAAGCCTGGGAGTTCCAATATACAGGATTTTAGCATAATTATTTTATGAATTCAGAAACTTTATATTTAATTGTATTTTCATACGGCTTATGTCCTCTAGAAATTAGAAATGTTAAAGGATTTTAAATATCAATATCTGGACTGAAGAGATATCTTCATTAGTAAAATGTATGTCCTGGAAAACGGGGCACCTGGGGTTAATGCCTGGATTGTGCATAAGAAAATCTTGGTTGTTTTTCCCACTTAAACAACCAAACCAATACATGTCACTAAAATAATGTTAGTTTTGTGAGTTTGACAGTGCCGCCAGCAGATAGCATTTCAGGAGATGAGAATATTTTTATTAATAACTTTCAAAATACCTTATTCTAAATGATGAACTGATTGTATTCTAATTGAAAAGGAAGGACAGACACTAAATGGTACAGATTGTTTGTGTTCCTTTCATTTATCAGAATGGCTTCATAATTGTGATAAAATTTTCACTTTAAAAGTATATATATATATATATATATATATATATATATATATACAAGTGTGTGTGTATCTCTATGTGAGTATGAGTATAATAATGTTAGTTTTCAATAAAATAAAAACATTAAATTTAAAAGTTATATTTAAATTATGCACTCAGATTTCTGGTACAAGTAACTGTACCTCAGCTAACATCATTACTGTTCTTTAGGCACCATTTTATCTAATCACAAATTCCATGTATGGAGTAGTGAATTCTTTGAAGAGTCAGATTGCATCTTACCGTGGAACCATGAAGTTCAAGTGACTCTAACAATATTGTTCATGGTATCATTTTACAGAAAAGTGCAAAAGTCATAATTTGACATTATGCAACAATTGCTACATTTTGATTCTTTGATTCCTGATCACAGGTTCACCAGCTGGTTTTATTTGCACATGTGAATAAATCAGCAAATAAATGGTTTTGACTTATTTATAGTAGGTTTATGTACTATAGAGATACATTTGTTGAGTCTTTCCACCTTAGAGTCTTTCCTTGGACTACTCAGTTTCATAATAGAAGGGCTATTTTATTACAATCATTATGAAGATTTTATCATTACAGTATTAATAATATACTTTTAAGGAGTGCATTTGCAAAGTGTCATCGAGTTGGTTTAGTTTGGCTTTACTAAGCATTTATAACTGATTGATTGTAGTATGGAAGGTGAAGCCCTGGTTCTCTTATGCTAGGCAAACTAGAAATTTATCCCCAGGCTTCTTTCAAAACATTTGGTTATATTGCCCAAGTTCATCTTGAAACTCATTCTGTAGCCCAGGCATATCTTGAAATTGCAACCCTTCTAATTTAGGTTTCTGACTAGCTAGGATTACAAGTCTGAGTCCTCAAACCTCACTTACAGGAGTGTTGCTCATCAGAACTGCAGTGCCTGTGGGTTGGTAAAGGACATAGAGGTAAACCGCTCTGGAGACAGTTTCAGTGAACAGCGTCTGCTTTATTGTACATGAGAATGGGTTAACACCTTGCCTCGGACTGAGTAGTGTGCTCTTGTACCACTAGGGACTCTATGTGGAAGAAGCATATTAAAGGAGACATGAGCCTGCAGACTTGTCTGTAGGCCAGTTATTGGCTGTTCACTCACATTATTTCAGAATTAAGTATTCTGACCCTTGGGGCTTGGTGTGTCATGCTTCTTACTCACAAGCACAGTGTTCCAGGAAGGTTGGCCATGCCTACATTTTCTCCTACAGGTTTAAGCATAACCTTTTCTATGAAACTGTTTAAGAAAGAGATGCTGTGAGATCAGCCACCATCAGACCTTTTTACTTACTGTCAGGGACGAGAAACATGTTAAGAGAGTACAATTTAGTAGTACTGAAAATAGTGAAGACTTCCTGTTGTCCCTTTTTATTTAGTTTTCTTATTTTAACATTTTTTAAATGAAAACGTGCTTATTTCCAGTACAAGAAAGTCAAGAGTATGTTGTACTGTCACTGATATTATATTTTGATTGTTATGTAAAAATAAAATTCCCTTGATATCATTTTATAACTGATTCTGCAAAATGCAGTGATTTAGGTTTTATTTATTTTGCAGGCCACATAATGTGCTGAAATTGCATTATAGAGAAATACAGTTCATTTAAGTAAAAGTTTCCTAGGAAAGCAAAATAATCTACATTAGCCACTAAATTTCATTCCTGTGAAAATAATACTATCTTCAAATAATTATAAAATAGCAACCATTACTGTAAAATACTTTACAGAAAATAAAGATTTTATTTATAATAGAATTTTTACCAGTTTTTTATGAATGCCATAAAGTAGCAGCTTCAGAAGCAGATATCAGTCTTCTGTGGCCAGGACATCATTCTCCATCAAATTATAATTCTGTCATGTCATTGTATAAAATCTCCTTATTTAACTTCTTGAAGAGAATGAAACTGTTTCCTGTTCTCAAACATGAACACTAGTACCAATAACGTAGTTCAGAACATCTTCACTTAAAACACACCACATTCAAGCTCTCTTGATTTCTGAAGTCCACCCCTAATCTCTGTATGCACTAAAGAGGCAACTTGGAACACTGACAGTGTTAGATTGAAGAGAGAGCTGCAAAATCATGCCTGAAAAAGAACTCAATCCTCATCTAGCAGTGATGAATTACAAATAGAATGTGACATAGTTTATAAAAATACAAAGCAACTGACTTCATTTCCATCAGATTCTGTATAGCTTTCACATTAAATGACCATGTTACTTTAAAGGCAGCTGACATCCTAAAATTTGATAGCACATGATTGGGAAAATGAAAGACTAAATAGGCTTGCATTTAAAGAAAATCAAAAAGATGGAATGATTTTATCTAGTATGTATTCTACTATTCCTTTATAGGCGATTGACTCTGTACTTTCCAGAAGAAAGAAAAAGTGGAAAGCAGATCCAATTAGATGCAAGTTGCCATGGCAACAAAAGGAGACAGAGACCCAATTTGGAGCACTGGACTGAGCTCCCAAGGTCCAAATGAGGAGCAGGAGGGAGAAGATGAGCAAGGAAGTCAGGACCTCAAGGGGTGCACCCACCCACTGAGACAGTGGGGCTCATCTAATGGGAGCTCACCAAGGCCAGCTGGATGATGGAGCATGTGATCAAACCAGACACCCTGAACGCGGCTGACAAGGAGGGCTGACTGAGAAGCCAAAAATAATGGCACTGGGTTTTGATCCTACTACATGTAATGACTTTGTGGGATCCTAGTCTGTTTGGATGCTCCCTTCCTAGTCCTGGATGGATGGGGGGGAGGACCTTGGACTTCCCACAGGGCAGGGAACCCCGAGTGCTCTTTGGACTGGAGAGGGAGGGGAAGAGGGATGGGGGGAGCGGTAGGGAAATGGGAGGAGGTGGAAATTTTTAATTAAATAATAAAGATAAGCTGGGCGGTGGTGGCGCACGCCTTTAATCCCAGCACTCGGGAGGCAGAGGCAGGCGGATCTCTGTGAGTTCGAGGCCAGTCTGGTCTACAAG
>NC_022013.1:31729534-31742386 GCF_000317375.1 Microtus ochrogaster | reverse complement strand
AAGCTGGGCGGTGGTGGCGCACGCCTTTAATCCCAGCACTCGGGAGGCAGAGGCAGGCGGATCTCTGTGAGTTCGAGGCCAGTCTGGTCTACAAGGCTAGTTCCAGGACAGGCTCCAAAGCCACAGAGAAACCTTGTCTCGAAAATCAAAAATAAATAAATAAATAAATAAATAAATAAATAAATAAGTAAATAAATAAATAAATAAAATAAAAAAGCTGAATAAAATCTTGTCTTAAGCAATTTGAAATAACAAATAAATATGACAAGTTACCATTTCTTGGCTCTGCGTTTTGTGTCAACTAAACTATTAAATATTGTCTGTACTTTTTGTTTTCCTTGTATTGAAAATAGATTCTTTTCTCATGTAATATATACTGATTATGGTTTCACATTGCCTGTACTTTTCTAATGAGAGACAGATAGGGAGTGGATCTGGATACGAGGAGTGGTAGGAAAGTCCAAAGTCCTCCCCCCTCCATCCAGGTCTAGGAAGGTGAACATCCAAACCGGCTAGGCTCCCACAAAGCCAGAACATGAAATAGGATCAAGACCCAGTGCCATTGTCCTTGGCTTCTCAGCAGCCCTCATTGTCCACCATATTCAGAGAGTCCGGGTTTATCCCATGCTTTTTCAGTCACAGTCCAGCTGGTCTGGGTGAGCTCCCAATAGATCAGCCCCACTGTCTCAGTGGGTGGGTGCACCCCTTGTGGTCCTGACTTCTTTGCTCATGTTCTCCCTCCTTCCGCTGCTCATTGGGACCTTGGGAGCTCAGTCCGGTGCTCCAGTGTGGGTCTCTGTCTCTATCTCCATCCATCGCCAGATGAAGGTTCTATGGTGATTTGCGAGGGGGGAGGACTTTGGACTTTCCACAGGGCAGGGAACCCTGACTGCTCTTCAGACTGGAGAGGGAGGGGGAGAGGAGTGGGGGGAGGGGGAGAGGAGTGGGAGGAGGGGGAGGGAAATGGGAGGCGGGGAGGAGGCGGACATTTTTTTTCTTCAATAAAATAAATAATAATAAAAAAGTCAAAAAAAAAGAGGAGTGGTAGGAAGGAACTGAGGAAGCAGAGGAGGGAAAGCCATAATCATTTGGTTTTTATGTACACGGTATATAATAACTCATGATTACTCAATACCTGAAACTTTGAAAGCCAGTCTGGGGAGATGACAAGAATCAGTAAATGTGTATCTACAAAATCCATAGCTACAAACTTAAGTGAATTAATGATTTCTAGGTTCCCAGACAAACTATCTCAAGGGATAAGCTGGAGAGATAAGCTTATCTTTGGAAATAGATAAGCTCTATTTCCAAAATCACTCTCTGATCTTCACACACACACAAATATGTACGAGAACCCACAAGTACATACCTGTACACACACACACACACACACACACACACACACTCACAAACATATGAAAATTTTTTACAAGGCAGTAAGTATTGAGAGTTGTGAGTGGAATTCTTGATTGATTGGTTCTATTGAACTGATGAAAGATTTTAAGAGGTACCTAAGCGTTCAAACTATCTGGCAAAGCCAGTACTTTTCTATGATGTTAAGAACAAAGAATGAATTGTGCATGTGACTGTTAATGATCGTATTTGTAAGCCCCTTTAGTATGTTCAGGGAGAAATGCTTAGTAGCAGATGGAGATCAGGAGACGAAGTGAAAAAGAGGTTTGAAAATCTATGTAAGAATTATTGATATGCATAGTTTAAGAAGATGGAATTGGAAGAATACTGTGTAATGACTCTCAAACTGAGACAGAGAAGCATGAAATCTTCAAACTTGTAGTCATTGCAACAATTGATGATTTAACAAAAGAAACAGATTTAATAAAGAGACAGAAAGATGTCACAGAAAATAGAGGAAGATGCTGATTTCCAGAGCCCACCAATGACTGTGCTGTAGCAATGTTGCTCAGCTTTGTATTTTTGTGGAAGACAAGAGTTTGCCAAGAACTTACAGTCCAGAGAGCAAAAATGGCTTCAGAGGCTTTAGATTCTTCCAAACCATGTAGACTAAATTCCTATAGTTCTTTGGAGCGAGGGTAGGTTTATAATTCAGTTCGTCTCATCTGTGTTTTTCTCATCAGATTTCTTCATGCCTTTGGAAGCACCCACCCTGTGGGGGCTCGGAGAAGTGGGTCCATTCCTCCTTGATCAAATATGTGGGGCCCACAGAAGTGGGTCTGCTCTACCTTGACTGAAGGTCAGAGATCTTAAGCCTACTATTGCTCTTTCAAATTTATTGACAAGAGATCTGACTTAAGGAGTGGATACAAACAACATATCTTTACCTGGCGTGTGGTTACATGGTGTTTTGACCGTTGAGATCACCCACAAAGGTGCATCCATTCCACCCTGACTAAAGGTCAGAGAAATCAAGCCTATTCCTGCTCCTTCAAGGATATGATAGGAGGTTTGACTCAGGGAGTGGCTGCCTAAAGGATTGTAAGTTGTAATGGCTACACATCCTGCCTAAAACAGAATAAGTCAGTAAGAATCTAGTTGCTGTATGTTTCAAGTATTAAAACAGGTAATTGTTCTGTTTGTTTAATGTATAATGTTAAAGCAATCTTTTGCCTTCTTCCCTGCCCCCTTTTTGGACTGGGGTATATAAGCGTATATAAAATAAACACTAGAGTATTCCATAGTTACTGGATTGCCTTCCCAGTTCTATCCTTTGTCTCTGTATTTCTTTCATATCTCTGTTTCTCCTACCGATTTTTTTTTGTTTTTGGTTTTGGTTTTGTTTTAATTAATTTATTTTTTAAAGAAAACTATCTTTTCTCATTTTACATTCCAATCCCAGTTCCCACCCTCTCCCCTCCTGCTCCCTCCACCTTCACCCCCACCACACCCACTACCCACTCCTCAGAGATGGTAAGATTTCTTATGGGAAGTTAACAAAGTCTAGCACATTGCTTTGTGGCAGGATCAAAGTTCTCCATATTATATCCAGGCTGAACAAGGTATCCCTTCAAAGAGAATGACTTTCAAAAAAGCAGTACAATCAGTAGGGATAAATCCTGTTCTCACTACCAGTGGCCCTATAGTCTTCCCCAGGCATACAACTCACCCACATTTATTGGGCCTAGTTTGGTCATGTACTGGTTTCACTGCCGTCCAGCCAGTGTTGGTGAACTCCCATTATCTTGGGTAAGCTGTTTCTATCAGTGTCCCTGCCATGGCATTGACCCCTTTGCTCATATAATCCTTTCTTCTCTTTGACTGAACTTTGGGAGCTTAGCCCAGTGTTCTGCTCTCAATCTCTGAATCTGCTTTCATCAGTTGCTTTCTAATCTACAAGCCCATAACTGGAAAGTGTAAACTTAGTTGATGCAGGACTCCAAAACTACCCAACACTTTCTTCACTGAAATATACATTTGCAAGTATGTGTATATGTGTGTGTATAAATGTATGTATCCCTGAATGCATTCCTTCAAGGAGTTCAGTAAAGAATTGTACATGATATCCAATTGAATCATTCACAATTCTGTACTTCTTCAGAATCTACAAGTGTATTGTTTTCACCAGAAGCTACATATGACATATCTCTAAACAGACTTAGTCTTCTTCACAAGTCATGTCAAGCTATGAATTGTTTCCACGTTTATTTCATTCCCAGTTCTTTACTGGTAATGGCCTCTGTGAAGTCCTATAACTTGGTTTCAATGACATGCTTATACCCTATGTTGTAAATTCTGCTATGTTATAAATTTTTGTGAAATCTTCATTGTTGATAAACATAGTTTTAGATCATTAATTTTAATTGAATGTGATCATATATGTAAATATACTAGGTTTTTATCTACCATTCAAATATAATCTGTTTGAATCCCATTAGGTTACTGGGAAAACAAAAAAACTTTAGGTAGTTGACCACCACAAATTAATTATTATATTACAAATGATGTTTTTAAAGATGTTATAATAAATTAAATTTATATAAAACAAGAATTTAAATGAAAAAAATAAGTTAGCATCTTTTAAACATTGTTGTGAAGAAAAAAATCTTAATTACTTCTTAAATTTAATAGGCATGCATGACCCAATAAATAACCCACATTAATGCATATGCATACAGTGCCAATTAAACTCAGTGGGTTATTTTGAAATGCTATGAAAGTAAGAGAGAAAGATGTTATGAAGAAAACTTTTTCAAAACAAAGTGAGAGCGTACAAGAGAGGGTAATTTAAAGTAAACATGTCTGAAATACATGATATGCATGTATGAATCTGGTCACAATTTTAATGAGCTTCTACAGACAAGACCAGATGCCTGTCACTTCGCTGAAATAGGGACCAAATCTGTCTTTCCCTGAACTTTTAACATCAACTCCTTTTTCTGTTATCCTTTCAAAATAAATACCCAGTCTCATTTAAAGGAACACTGAACACCTCTTATACAATGCAAAATGTGTTTTCTCTCCCAACATCTCTCTGGATGCTATTATGCTGACACGGCTATTTCCCTTGTCCTTTTTTGATAATTTCATTATATAAATAGTTTAGCTACAGCAGTTCTAGTTCATTGGTCATTAGTGTTAGTGCTGCTTAAGTGGCTTGTGTTTCCAGACCAGTGAGTAGAATTGCTAACTCTGCACTGCTCAAGCCAAGTTGTCCATCAAAATAACATCCATCTCCTTAAAATCTTTCTCTTTAAACTCTCTTTTGTCCTCATAATTTTCAAAAGAATGAAGGCAGTTCCTGTGATCTCCATATACCAGACAATTGCTCTACCAATAGAAATGGTTGTTAGATTTGATAGCATTTTAGCAGGTTAAGTTTTAAATGTGTTCTACTATTAAGAGTCTAATATCATTATTATAATATGAATAGATAAAATTAATTTTAGAACAAAATTAACATAATATTGATAATGAAACATTAATGCTAAGTTGAACTTCTAGTTTTATAAATGAAAGATTCATTTTCTAATATTAAATTTTTTATAACTGAGTCATAGAGTTAAGTCATTTTTCTAGCACAAAGATTTAGGAACATAAAAAAGAGCAGATGAGTTAAAATATGTGGATAAGTACCATAGATTTTTAAATGGCTTACATAAATGAACACATGAAGATTGCATTTAATTTAATGCTAATGGATTATACATTCTTAGAAGAGATCAATTTGTTGTGTTAGTTTAGAAAAAGGTGCCAGGCACTAAGGTATCCTTTTTATGGAAAAATATATGAGAGTCACTGGTACAAATGAACTGTTAGATCTTTAAAAGAAAATATAAAATGTAGCATTATCTAAGGGTATTTCACTTTGGAAAATGATTGATTCCATTAAATATGACCAAATATAATTACAATAAAGATAACCATGAATTCTTAATAGTCAGGTTCTTTAGAGATATGTTTAGTTATTTAAAAACAAATAGAAAGGTGACATTGTATTTATTAATAGCTTCAAGACTGGAAAAAGTAGAAATTTAGTACCATTGAGAGGGCATAGAGTTGCACAATGATTTTTAATAATGTATTTACTGAGATGTGATTTGTATGGATCACTTTAAAAAGCTTCTGCCTTATAAAAAAACCTAAACTTGATATACTTTTCTCCATTGCTAATAAGACTAATGCACTGAGATTAATGAGCTGATTTTGAGCATAGGTAAAACTGACTTTATACTCTGCTGCTTAACATTCAGAATCATCATTTGTTGTGTATTAGCTGGAGTCACACTCATAGATTTCTGGGAGTTTCCATTGTACTAGATTTCTGGCACAACCCAGAGATGCCCCCTGACTCCAGTTGTCTTTCCTAGTACTCCCTCCATCCTCCCCTGATCTGGACCTAGTCCTGCCTGTTTCCATGTCCTCCCATCACCCATCCCGACCTTCTCCCATTTCTCAGGATGTTTATTCTATTTCCCCTTTAAAGTAAGATTCGTGTATCAACATCCTCCGTCTCGTCTTAGCTCTCCTTGCTACTTAGCTTCTTTGGATTGGTGGATTGTAACATGGTCACACTTTACCTAATATCCACTTATATGTGAGTGCGTACCATAATTGTTTTTCTGGGTATGGAAAGGACAAAATGTTAGCCTACAAAATGGGAAAAGATCTTTACCAACCCCACATCTGTCAGTGGGCTGGTTTATAAAATATATAAATAACTCAAGAAACTAGACATCAAAAAAAACAAATAATCCAATTAAAAATTGGGGTACCAACTTAAACAGAATTCTTAATGGAAGATTCTCAAATGGCAGACAAACACTTAAAGAATTGTTTATCATCCTTAGTCATTAGGTAAACGCAAACCAACTACTCTGAGATTCCCTCTTAAATGGGTTAGAATGGCTAAGATAAAAAACACAAGTAACAGCTCATGCTGGAGAGGATGTAGAGCAAGGAGAATACTCCTTCATTGCTTGTGGGAGTGCAAACTTTTATGGCCACTTTAGATCAATATGGAGGATTCTCAGAAAATTAGAGTAGACCTACCTCAAAATATACCCAAAGTATGCTCTACCATACAACAAGAACACTTGCTCAACTATGTTCATAGCAGTGTTCTTTGTAATACTAAGAAACTGGAAAGGCAATCAGTTAAAGACTGGGTAAAGAAAATTCAATATATTTGCACGGTGGAATATTACTCATTTGTTAAAAATAATGACATCATGAAATTTTCAGACAAATGGATGAAACTAGAAAAGATCATTGGATTCTTGTTTATGTCAAAGGGGAAACTTTTGGAGCTAGAGTCTATCTGGTAGAAATACAAGGCTGGAAGCTTGCTCTGGAAGGGTGTGTTTTTCTGTTTCTGACCTTTTACATGTGTTCATTCTCTAATTTTATCTCCCTGTCTCTCTGTCACTCACTCCCATGTTCTTACTACCTCTCTTCTTTCCTGGCTATTTTAATGTGAGCATCTTGGCTCCAAGGAGCATTCTTATTAAACTTCTGTGTTTTCTGTCTCAACATACACAGTTCCAAGTGACTATGGAATGAGTTGCCTGAAATCATAACACAAAATAAATTTTAATCTAAGAAGTTGAGTTTCTTGGATATTTTCACACAGTGATGTAAAAATAAATAAAACATCTTTTTATATATAATTACTAATTAAAAGCTGTAAAGTATATTTCTGCTTTTCAAAATACTCTATGCCAATTTTATGTTTGTATATTAATATAGTCATATATAATGACATTTCCTTTCAAATGAAATAATTCCTTGTTAGCTGAAAAATAGCCTTTTTTGTGTTTTCTACTTCTTTTGTCTACTGTGGTGCCTTTGTTCTTCAATTAATTATATCAAGGTTTCAAATTATTAATGCACTTGCTATCTTATGAGCAGAAACTTAGTAAATTTTATTATTCCAGACACCAGACTAGTGACTCATTGCGATGAATATTTGAAGGTGTAGATGGTTGGGAAAGAAGGGTATGCTGTGTGAAACACTGTGGCTCCCGGTGCCTCTGGAATGAAAGAAGTGGCATTGGAGAGGTGGGAAAGATGAAAAGAGGGGTTTTTTTGCTATTGTTTTAGTTTTTATTTTATTTATTTATTTTTTGATTTTTGCTTGGTTGTTTGTTCTGTTTTTTTCTGTTTCAATTTTCATTGAAGGGGGCTGCTGCACAGTGGGAGTTAAGATATGGAGGGATTGGGAGGTAAGAAGAATTAGGATGCATGGTGTAAAATTTCCTAAGATTCAATAAAGAAATTATGTTAAATATAAAAAAGAAATCTATATTTTTGTGATTTTTAAAAATTACTTTTCCTTTTCAGTAAATAAAAAAATCAAATTTTCATCATGTAAGTGAATTTTGTCTTATTAGAATTTGTGTGTGTGTGGGTGTGTGTGTGTCTGTTGTCCAGTTATATATCAAATTGACATAAACTAGCATCATCTAGGATGAGGCAACCTAATCTAAGAAAATATTTCCACCAGATTGGCCTGTGGACAAGTCTATGCTACATTTTCTTGATTGATTATTGATGTGAGATGACCCAGCTGGGCGATTGGGGCAGGTTACGATAAGATAGCAAGCCATGAAGAGAAAATCAGTAGGCAGTATCCTCAAATGGCCTTTGTTCCTGCTGTTCTTGATCTCATGCCCACACTTCCCTAGATGATTAAGTAAATCCCTTCCTTCCTCTCCATGTTACTTTTGGTCATAGTCTTTTATCACAGAAATAGAAACTCTTAGTAAGATATCTATGTCATCAAATTGTGTGTGTATGTGTGTTTGTGTGTGTGTGTGTGTGTGTGAGTGTGTGTGTGTGCCTAAATCTGAGTATGAAGAGACTACAGGTTTACACTGTGTGTCTTGCTCTATTGTTCACTGTTTACTGTACTTTTTTGAGTCTTGTGTGTTTTGTTGTTTTTATGTTGTTGTTGCATACCATTTGGATCTATTGGCCAGTCCCAAAACCATGGGAATCCTTCTCTTCTGTTGTCCCAGCTCCAAGGATTGTAGGCATGGGCCAGTGTGCGCAGCATTTTATGTGGGTGTCAGAGCTCTGAACTCAAGCACATTAATCACTGAGTCATCTTCTAGCTTCTAGAATGAGATTTTTAAATACTAATTTTATTTTAATACTTAATATCTATTTACTTGAAATTCACTATTTATTAAAGATTAAAAATAAAAATTTATTTGTACAAGTCATTAATTTTCTTTTAAGCTTTCAATTTTTACTCATGAATACTATTTTAATGGGATGTTGAGTATTTTACCAAAACTTTATACGTAGAACAGCAGTGTGGGTATAAAATAGAAAATCTTTGGTATTCTCAATAGAAGTGTCATTTTAACCTTTCAAAAAGATTTTTAAAAGGAAGAATATTACATATATTTTAATTCAAAATCATGAGAATAAAATGTCAATAAAATTGATGAGTCTTTTAAAATGTGTCAATATAATTGGTCAATTGAACCAAATTTTAATCCTGGCTTGTGAAGTTTATCTAAATTATTATTTGAGAGAAATAAATGCATGATCAAATTGATTGAGTAGCTTTACGTTAATAGAGCTATACCCTCATTCGACCGCCAAACTATTTAAAGCATTTTCTGTGGATTTGCTGCGTTGTGTCCTTGAGAGCAGCTGAGACTTATTGGACTGTAAAAGTGAAATTACCTGGAGCAGAAGGTATTTTTAAACACATGTTTTCCCAAAGAAGGCAGCTGTCCACTGCATGAGTTCTCTGAGCTCTGCTGTGCTCAGCAGTTAACTTCCTTTACCTGAAGTTGCCAGCACAAGCAAGGGATCTGCAACACCTTGCTTTTCTGTCATTCAGTAAGGGCAAGGAAGAGAACCACAACACATTGTCTGTTTTTCATATCATGTAGTATGCTCTCAATACTATCAGAATATTGATATTTGACAGCATAGAAGTTTTAAGTCTCAAAAGCAAACAGAAGCTATTCGCTTATGTTATAATATTAATAACAAATTTTCACTTTTATTTTGCTTAGTGTTTATCTGAGTAGTAAGAAGACACATCTATGTGAAAATAGGAAAAAAGTTTCTTCTTTTCTTTTTCATTTTTAATACAAACCCACATGTTTACTTTATCTGATAATTAATATTTCTCTGATAATTAATAGCATATTAAATGTAGCTCATGTCAAATAAATTAGTATTATAATCTTACATAAGCTGATTTTTAAATCAGAGTTATAAAAATATTGATTAGTTGTTTATACTTAGAAAATGTTAATAAATGCTAACCCTTTGCTTGCATATGTAAATCTGTTACCAAGGATACCAATGATCCCAGACTAAATCTACTTATTCTCGTTCACATTCCATCAATATATCATGGAAATATACCTCATATTTGGCCCTTTGAGACATTATTGGCATGCATTTGCATTTAGAAGGCTCTGGACCATTTTTTGGTAAAGAAGTTCTGTCTGAGGTTGTCTGAAAAAGCATAGTTTGGAGATAATCAAAGGGCATAAAAAGCTTCAAAATCAGCATTTCAGACAATTTTGAGTTGAACAGCTAAGATCTCTGTTTTGTCCTCTGAAAAATAATAAACTGGCTAAATATTAGCAATTGCATTCTATTTTCCCAGTACAATGTACAGAAATTTTCCTGAATCTATATACAGAAACAGAATAAATAACATCTGAATGTGTTTAGTGATATTTTTCTGCAACATTAATGATGATTTGTGGATGACAAGTGAATAGTCAGTCATCTTCAATAAGATCTTTTTCTTATTAGATACTCAAATTCTCTTAACAGTCTCCAGGCCAGTTTTCTTGAACTCTTCACAGACCATTGAATTAGACAAGGTTTTTTAAACTGAAAAAGAGTAATCCCCATCAACCTCCCCAAAGGCACTCATGCTCTGTTTTCAGAAGTTGTGAGTATATAACATCAAATTACACAAAGAATCTGCAGATATGATGTAAGATTAACCCATAATATATCAGTGAGAACTATCTGATCATCAGATCCTTATCAGTGAAAGTCAGCTGGCCAGAATCAGAGGGATGAATGTGAAGATGAAATTAGAGTCTGAAATTGCATCCATTGAAGATGTAGCACAGGACTTGGGTTAACCAGAGAAGACTGTGAATTACGACTGGGGAAAAGAATGGAATCATCCTCCCCAAAGACAGGAGTGGGACATGGACCACCCATTCCACTCAGCAAAACCTATTTCATCCTGATTTCCATAATCAAAGCAGTTCACAAAAGGAAAGGAGAAACATTTAATCTAACCTGAGAGGTGCTTTTGGTGAAGTTGATATTTTAGAGTTTATGTAAGGATAATGAAATCCATCCATTGTCATTCTGATATCTGAGTTATGTTAGCTTAGGTGAGAGATTAGACTCATCTACTTCAGGTTTGTTTATGTGATTTACTAAATATAGTACTAAATATGCATTCATATGATTTAAAATATTTTGTGGTGGACAAACTCACTCATTAAAATTATAAATTTATAGTCATCATATATTTGCCTGACAAAACTAAAGATGGCTTGAAATCTCTACAAAAAAACTTCTTTTAAAGATTTATATGTATGTATGTGTGTATGTATGTATGTATGTATATAAGTGTATGTGTACCTTATTACTGCAGATATCCTTGAGTCTAGAAGAGAATGTGGAATCCCTTAAAATAGGAGTGTCATGGGTTTGCATGCCACCTGATATGGGGGTCTATGGAACCAGTCCTCTGGAAAAGGAGAAAGTGCTCTTAGATGATGAGTCATATCTCTTGCCCTCTAATAAAACTCTCAAGACAGTACCAAAGTTATGCTCACCAGATTGTAGCCTAGTGTTCCACTAGGTTATCTTGATGGCTTAGTTCTGCAATGCTTGGTGACTTGAATTTGGTACCACACATCCAAAGTTGAGCTTGGAAAAAGAATCAGTTCCTACAATGTGTGCTGTCAAAGAAAAATGAGAAGCATTTTATGCCATGCATTTCAGCACACTTGCTAAACATCTTTTTTTTTTTCTCCTAGGTCTGGTGACCAGTTGTCCACTTTGCTTTATGGTTAAGATAGTTTCTATATGGTACAGTCTCTTTTGTTCTGCTTTTTTTACTTGATATTTGAATCTTGTCCAATATTGCCATAGGTAACATTGGCTGGAAAATAATCCATGTGTGTATGTGTAAACTTGTTTATAACCATTTACTGATGGGTATTTATGTGTATATAAAATGCTTTTCTGTTATTATTGATACTGTTTGTCATATTTTTTGATGTTTTGTCACAAGATTTCATCTGAATCCCAGGCTAGCTTCCAATTTGCAATATTCCTCTGTTCCAATATTCCAAGTGCCAGAACTATTTTAGCTCAAGTTTGCCTTTCTCTTATCTATTGTGATCATTGCCACACCAAATACGGTAGTGCACAAATCTGTTTTAGAAACAAGCCTACGCAAAATTTTTGCATCACGTGATATTAGAGTCTAATCTCTACGGGTTCGCACATTCCAGGGTGGGGGCATGTGGATTAGAAATGTCAGTAGACAGAACAGAGACACAAGGGAAATAGACAGAGACACAGAGTAGAACGGAGAGGGCAATCAGTGAATATTGAATTCACCCATGTTTATTTTCCATATACTCCAACCCAAAAAATGGGGGTGGAGCAGGCAACTGCTTTAACATGATAAAAAAACAGAACAATTACTTCTTCAATACCTGAAGGATCAAGCAACTATACCCTGAAAAAATTCTGCTGTTTAGACAGAACGTGTAACAACCACATCCTTGTAGGTAGCCACTTCCTGGTGCAAACCTCCTGTCCTATTTATTCTTCAAGGAGCAGGGATAGACTTAAACTCTCTAACCTTTGATCAAGATGGAACAGATCCATCTCTGTAGCCATCTTAATAGCCAGAACACTAAGTAATCATGCCCTAGATCAAGATATCCCATTAGTAGCCTCACCTTAAGTCAAATTTTTTTGTCAATAACCTTGAAGAAGGGAGAATAGGCCTGAACTCTCTGACCTTTAGTCAAGGTGGTACCGCCCCGCTTCTGTGGGCTGCTACAATGTGGTAGTCCTATTTTTGGTGTCTTCAAAGTTTCAGCACATTTGTCTCTGGTGGCAGCACTGGTCCAGTTTGATCTCTTTGAATCACTGAATACACTCGCTGAAGAGTGTAGTGTCTTTAGCAATTAAGATACTATAATCTAGTTCTGTGAACAACCACGGGGACTTATAAGACCCTATATTACTTTGGGGCATCTTTTCAGTATCCCTAGTCAACAATTCATAAGAAACTAACTTAAATATGGAAGTGAAAAGAAACATTATTTAATACTTTGTAGATTTTAGGACTACTGGCATTCAGGACAATTTCTCTCTCTCTCTCTCTCTCTCTCTCTCTCTCTCTCTCTC
>NC_022013.1:31719570-31729434 GCF_000317375.1 Microtus ochrogaster | reverse complement strand
AAAAAAAAAAAAAAAAGATTAAAGATAAATATCATTTTACAGATGGGCAGCTGCAAATTAATTGGAAAATGAACATTTTTTCTTCTTATAGTTTATGAATGTCACTAAAACACTGATTACTACCTTGGTTTTTAGTGTCTCCCTGACTTTTTGGGAGTTGAAGGATGTAGAAGAAGGAGGATACCACTATACTGAAACCAAATTTCTGTGAAACAGTAAAGGAAGAACTGACTGTGGAAACCTAATTTTATCAGGATTTGAAAAATATGCTGTAATATTGATAAACCTGCTTAGCCAGGATGCTTCCAAGGAAACAAAGAAATAGACCTGTTAGGATTTCCTTGCCTGAAGAAGCAATGTTTCTATCAGCCAATTGGTCTGGATTCATTTATACTTAAATTCATTTTTAATGTCATGTATATAAATTTTGTCTGCTCTGCTTGTTCAATATAAATTGATTGTCTACAGCCCCATGTAAATTATTTTATAGGGTTTCAATTAAAATATGTTTTCTTTATAAAGCTGCAAGAAGAATATTATATCCATAATACCCTTTCTTTCCTTCCTTATTTATTTCTGTTTCACTAGGTTATCGCTGGAAAATACATATTCTTCAGTTATCCAGGTCTATATTTTTCTATATATGTACATTGTAGTATGCTTGGATCATTATGTTAACTGGTATAGCAGTCACCTTCTGTAGTTATCTTTTTATATCTGTGTGTCATGAACATATGATGTCTGTAGTCAAAGCAAATTCCAGGCATATCATAAATTATCTATAGTCATAATGATGCATATTAGGGTAAGAAGATTTATTCTGTATGCAACAAAAATTTGTGTCATTTGACCAATGCCTTCCCTCTAACCTTCCAATCCATGTTAACCACTATTCTGCACATTATTTCTGAGTTAAAGTGCATATTTAAACATACCATATGATATTTATTTCTTATGTACGTAAATAATTTCATTTAAGACATTATCTGACTTAATCATTTATGTTGTTACAATATTCAAGATTCTTTAAGATGTCCTCTCATTGATACACATTCCTGCGGCATGCACCTCTCTCAATTTTTTAAAGTAATAAAAAGTTAGAAAAACAAGTCAAAACAAGGGAGGAAATGTGGAGCACTGAAATATTAGTAGTTTTAATTAGCTTGAGGGTGTGAATAGTTAGTGACTATCAAATAGCTATGAGCTTTTTATTTAAGGATAGGAACTAGATAGTTGTGCTGATTGTATAAAAGTACTGTGAATATACTAAGTACTCTTAGGATATAAACTTTAGAATTGTCACTGAACAGTATGTTTTTGTCAAGCAATATATATATATATATTAAATATTTTGTAAGCTGTCAGTTTTAGAATAAAAGTTTCTAACAAACAAAATACTCTTCCACAAACATATATGACACCATTCCACATGTAACTCATATATTTCAACTTATTGTCCTAGGCAAGTTGGTATTCATTTGGATATCTTGTATGATAATTTCATATTGTATCAGTTCAACTACAAAGCTGTATTTTGCTGTATTTGTCTAATTCCTTTGTTTCTTTTTATAATATAGATTTCCACAGAACGGATTCTCATTAACTGAGATATTACATTATAAAATGAAAAGAAACATTATTTAATATATTACATGTTTTAGGACTACTGGCATTCAGGACAATTTCTCTCTCTCTCTCTCTCTCTCTCTCTCTCTCTCTCTCTCTCTCTCTCTCTCTCTCTGTTTCTACCCCTCATCAATGTATTGCTTCTCTCTTTCTTTTTTTTTTATTTTTTAATGAAAAAAAAGTTTCCGCCTCCTCCCAGCCTCCCATTTCCCTCCCCCTTCTCCCACCCTTCTCCCCCTCCCCCCTCCTCTCCCCCTCCCTCTCCAGTCCAATTGGTTTTCTAAACAGATTTCCATATAGCTTTTTAAATATGTCCTTCATTTTGTTTATCCATTAAAATAGCCCTATCACAAGTTGAGGAGAAAAAATGTGGATAATAGTAATGATACTGTGTAAAAAGCATGCCTGGAGAAACTGCGGTATCTGGAATTGCAATAGTGTGTCTAAACAAAGAATCATGAATTATCAAGGATAGAAAATGATCTGTTGTTAAATTTGTTATTATGAGGACAATTGAAAGTATAACAATAGGTTTGACAGGGGGTGGGTACACAGGGATGATACTAAAAACATGGAGGAATATGGCAGATCACCGTACAACGTAAGAAAATACAGAGACTGAAAAAAGTCTCAGAAGGAATAGATTTCGAGAAGGACCCTGCTGAGCAGTACTGGATTCAGAGAAGGATAGGAACCAAGAAACGGAAACTTTTTGTAGGTACAGGAAACCTCCAAAAAACAAACAATATACCACTTGCTTTCACACAGTAATTAGCAATTTGTCACTTTCCACATGTGTTTTTTTAGTTCTTTTAGCTTTAAACAGTCGCACCTTCATTTCCTTTCCTTGGAGCATTTTTTAAATGTTGAATAAAATTTGCTTTTGGAAAAAATTAACTACACATGTTTTCCTTTGGAGATGCTGTTTCTTATAGTCTACTGACTCTATAGCTAATTTGTTATCATATTTATTACACAAACTGGAAGTAAGTTACTGGTACTACTGTAAAGGAAACCAAATTCATCAGAGTGACAATTTAATTCAAAACTCATTTTCACAGATTGAAATGATGATGATCACAATGTCAGATACAGAAGCTAGCTCAGTATTTATGTCTGCTTCTTAAAATACAAAGTTCTCTATGGCTCAAAAAGAGTAATTACTTTATTTCAAAATCAATATTAAGAGCAAACATTCATTTCCTTGAAAAGATGAATAAAATTTCTGTACTAGAGGTTTGAAAGAATATTTTATCATATATAAGCAAAATACATTTTAGAAATGATAGGTCAATTGCATGCATCTTTAAAGGAATAATATTGCTAAAAATATTAATCACTTTACTACCATTTTTGTATTTTCTATGTAACAAGAAATAGCTGTTACAGTGATTCAAATATATTCAGGCAATCTGATTCACAGCCTACTTACCATCTTCAGGCGTCAGGACAACAAACTTATCCTAAAAATGAAATAGCATTAATGTTTCCATACATCTTAAAAGTATTGCATACATTTACATATAAAGACATTAAAATGATATCACACATACACAAAAATATTGCATGATTATGAATAGTTTATAGCAAAACTGAGATATGATATCAGTGTTTCATACAGTCAAAGCTAGGGAAAAAGTGCATGGAGATGATCACTTATTTGAATGCCCTAAACCATGCAAATTAAGCAAGCATCCCATGACAGAGAAATGTGAATGCTAATTATCGTCAGTATTACTTATTAATGTATCAATATTTCATCTAAGTCACTTTGAAAAGAAATAGTTTATAAGTTTGATAGTACTACACATTGTGACTCCCACAGTGTCAGACAATGGTTTTCAGCTCCAGATGCATGTGTAGCTATTAAACTGCTTGGCATAAAATAATTTATGATGAAGATTTTAATGGGAAAACAGCAGATAATTGCGAGAGTTCTTTTATCCCATCTGACTAAGCTCCTGTTTCATCCTTCACTAATGTAAAATCTTTTTTTTTTTTTACTGACTATGGAGGTGTGTTGCATAATAATTATACAGGTCAAATATCATTGTTTTGAAATAACAGTGTCTAAGGAGTAATGGCAGATATTACCGTTTTGATACTGTATTGAAAACTTTTAGCCAAATTTATAAGAAAAGTTCTTTCAAGTTGGTTTCTACTTAAAAGAAACTGGAACTTGAGATTCCTTCACAATCAATTCAACAGCCCAAAGATGATAGATACCAATGGTCTGCATTCATCTTTTTGTTTCACAATGAATCCTTGGCTATTTATGCCTCACTGTGACTTCATCCAGTCACAGATATTGCTGTGATTCAGTTGAAGGTGCAAGACTTACCTTTGCAGAGAGTAAACTGATTTTGTGCATCCATCCTCAAACTGCAGGAGGAGTGAGCAAGAGGGAGGAAGAATAGAAGGAATTTGCTGTGTTTTATTGACCAGTAGTAGAAAACATGTATATGACTAGAAGAGGAAACAGGGATATCTATGGCATAAAACCAACAAGGATACCCATCTAACCAGACAGTCGGCAAGAAGGTGGGCTGATCTTTTCCTTAAACAGTTATACAATGCACATTAGCAAACAAAATTGTGACTACAGAGAAGCTCAAAGGGATGGTGTGTAGAGAACATGATGCCATAAAAATCAGTAATGACTTTCTCTATAAAATCTTGAAAAAAAATGTATATATGTGTGTGCGTATTTATTTGTAGGAAAGAATACTATGCTATTTAATGCAAATTATCAAATTAATATTATAACAGAACTGATGTTTCAAAAGAATAAAAAATAATTTTTTAAATTATTTTATTTAGTTCATTTAATTTAATAAAATATCAAGAAGTTATTAGGTATCAGGCATGAGTTACTTGTTAAATACATCACGATGAATGAAAGTGTGGTGAATATATGACCCCAACAAGCGTTCAAACACTGAGTAGATAAATAGAAACATAAATACAGTGCAGCCAAGACAAAAAAAAATATGAAGGTGCTATGGGACAGATGCTGACAGCAGTAGACGTTTTACTGCGTTTTGTCTGGGAATTCAGGGATAGGTGTCTCCCTGAGGAAATAGAATTAAAAAAAGTTTAAAGCTACTTTTAGTGAATATGATTTCAGGACTGTCCACTTGGTATAGAATAACAATTGGTGTACTCTTCCCTGGAGAATATTCTTTTACCAATTTTGTCATTTCATAATTGCTTATTTTTCTCTGTGAATAGGTTATTTTATAAAGCAAAGGTTGGATTTACATGCTTAGGAAAATATATAAACAATTATATAAATAGAGGTCATGAATTTGAGGGACACCACAAGGATACATGGGAACAGCTAGGGAAATGAAATGGAAGAAAGAGATGATATAATTATAATTTAATATCAAGAAATAAAAGTTTTATTTTTAAGAAAAGATACAAGAGAACAATATAAACAAGGGGCAGTAACCTTATTAAAAATAGCTGTTTTCCAAAAAAATTAAGAAAGGAGGATTCCTAAAGGACTTAGCTCAATGACAGAGCTCTTTCCTGGCAAGAATGAAGCCATTCTTCTTTGGCACGCAGTCTGAAAAGAAACACAAATAAATAAACAAAAAGTTAATCAAAGCAAACATAGTAAAATATAACAGAGAATGTTTCCGGTTTAAGGGTGCGTCCCTGTAATTCCAGGACTTATAAGTTTGATGCAGGACAATTGTTGCAAATTCAAGGGTAGAATAGAATATATACTAAATTCTATGTCAGCTTGGCATACAGAATGAGACCTTGCCTCAAAAATTTAACAACAACTACTACTAATTTTACTAATAATAGTATTAAAAATAGAGAATATATTTTATGTTTATAGAGCATATAATTTATAAACAAAACTTTAAAATTAAGAGATAACACAGATTTATATGGGGGGTTTCTTAATCTTTTAGTTTTATATTTATCATTACATACTGCAAGGTTCCTGGTGAGATGTCTCACTGGGAAAGCTTCTTGCCAACAAATCTCACAATACAAGTTTGAGCCCCAAAATCCACAGATGGAAGGATCTGGAAAGTTGTTCTCTGACTTCCATAATGTTTCCATGTCAGACATGTACATGAACATACATATATACATACAATATTTAAATAAATATAAAGATACTTTGGACAAGAGTGGAGTATTTTTATCACATCCTACTTAATTTTCTTTTTAGTTTGGGCATCATTGAACTCATGAAAAATGAAATAATTATTGAAGTCCTGTGGTTTCAGTAAAATTATGCATGCTAATTAATTCCACTTGAAGGACACTTTCATGCTCAAATTACAATGGAATAATTGCATAATGATAGCATTATCAAATGAATGGGATCTACAATGCACTCCTTTGAATGATGCCCTTTGAAAAGCAGGCTGTGCTTGTTGCCTTTAGCAGAAGCCATTGATATTCACCCTTGGATTTGTGCTGTTTTATCCTTTTGCAAAGTTACAGAATTGTTAATAGCAGATCCAATATAATTTTTTACTTGGTAGCAAAGCAGGGAAAAACACTTTTCCACTTATAGTCATGGGGAAAAGAGTCTTTTAGGTTCATGACTCATTGTGACTTTGTGACTGTCCTAGAAACAAATACGTAAGTTGTGTCTTCATTGTAGAATGTTATGTGTTTAGAATCTTCTTATACCTTCTTATATAAAAATATCCAAGATTTTGCCTCTTCCTCCTATTTAGTCCTAAGGAAAATCTAGCTACTATAATACCTGGCTGATTCACTCTCCTACATATGATCAGGAAAGGGTTGAATGCTTTGAACGCTGGTGCATTCCAACCCCTAGAATAGATTCCACTACATAGTGTGAATGAAGTAGACATAAGCTGAACGAAATCTGAATACTGAAACCTCATGTCCTGTAACTATATATGGCATCACAATTTACTCTTACAGAAAAGTACTGAGTCGGTGTTTAACTGATTCAATACACATCAGCAAATGATATTTTCCTGTAAATTATTGATATTTTAATTAAATCATATCCATTTCTCTAATGTTAGAAGAGATAAGGTTTTATTCTTTGGCTAATTGAGCACACACACATTCCAAAACAGTTTACAAAGCAGTCTACACAAGTATAAAAGCAACTTCTTATTTTTTTTTTTTGCTGAAAAATAATATTTCAGTGTACAGCCATAGATTTTGTGGGTCCCTAAGTGGTAGAATTCATTGAAAAGTTCAATGTGAGAATATGAGGCATTAAAGTTATAACTACAAACAGAAACAAAAACAGTGATATTAAATGTGTATATATATACACACATACCATGGATAATAGTGATAGCTCTGAGTTTGCAATTTATTGCAAAGCTTTTGCAATGTCAACGTCTTTTTTTCCAATAAATAGTCAGTTTTCTCCTCATAAATTATCAGCTTCTATCACTGTTCACCTTCCACAACAGTAGCACATATTCTTAAAGGAACCAAATAAGAAAATATTATTTTCTTTCACTCTTTTATTAGTTATTACTGAAAATGTTCTTATCATTATGAATTTAGAAAATAGTATAACTATTGTTAAAAGGTAGGTAGGCATTTGTGTGGGGCACAGTGAGAAAGTTAATGTTATATCAAGATTTAATGGAAATAATAATATTATTCTGATTTAATTCAAGGTAATTTGCTATTATTATGGAGGCCTAATAATGTAATTCTTTTTTTTAAACAAAAAAATCTCTAATGTATTAGAAGCTGGATAGTGGGTATTTTTAAGCAATATGAGTTACACATCTTACAGTGTGTAGAAGAATGATCCCATAGCAAATCTATAAACTAAGGAAGAATATAAAGTGTCAGAAGCTAGAAAAGGTTGAAGGATCTTTCTCGCATGACTTCAAAACAGACGGACCTATGAAAAACACAATTTCAGATTTTCTTTCCCAATATTTACTGAGCATAGTACTTGAAGTCAAGTCAAAGAATCATTTGAAGAAGTCATGTAATATATATATAAATGATTCTTAAAGTTTGATGAGGAAATTCCAACAGCTGAAAAATATTTTCAGTAAGGTAGCTGGATACTAAATTGATTAGCAAAATTATTAATGATGTAGGATTCTGCTCTATATGCTATTGAAGGCATAAGTCACTAACAATGCCACACCAGTTTGGAATTATGATTAATAGGGTGATATTTATTTAAAGGGGAAAAGACTTACAGATCTCCGTCCCAGACAACAGCCCTCTGCACAACCAGGAAGGGAGTCTAGTTGCCAGCCGAGCAGGAAGTGAAGAGAGGAGAGGAGAGGGAAGTGGCCGCTTTTTTAAAGGGAGAGAGACCACGCCCCAATGGGCTGGTATCTCAGCGGCTTTAGGCTGGAGGAGCTGAAGAACCTCCCGCCACACCTCCCCCTTTTGTTTAAGTAAGAGAGCTATAAACCTACCATGAAATTATATACAATGGGTACAAATATCCTATTCTAACTAGATTAGGTCTTGTATAATAAATAACTTGGCCAAGTCATGAGAGAAAAGTAACTACATTTATATAGTCTTCAACCCCATTGAAGATCTGAGAAGGGAAAAAATATTACCTGAGTAATTAGGAAGTTCAGTAAAACAACTTCCAAAACATGCAACAAATCACAGAGACAACTAGCTACCTGTGGAATCACCCAAAGTCACGTTAACAGCGTTGAAGCAACCAACTTTGCCTAAGGCCTACATAACTGACATACCATTTTCAAAGGCAAGCAACTTTTCAAAACTATCTTACCCTGTCTTGGCAGGATATGACAGTCCTGTTTTATCCATTGTTGCATGGTCTGTATCTCTGTCAGTGGTTGAGGTATGGGCATTTCTTTGCCCATAGGCCAGTTCTGCCAAAAGAAAGGCTCCAGGTGGAGTGTCTTTGGTGCTCAACATTCTCTCGGGAATAGAGTGGTGTTGCCAGGAGAAATTGTGTCTTACTACCACATAACTCTTAGTTAGATTAAAGGCCATTTTCTACAGCTCTTTGAAGAGGTTGAAGATTATCTATCTATACTGAGTATAATGTCTATATATCTAAAGAACCAGATTAGTCTAATTATAAATGACAAATTTAGATGACTATTAATCTATATAATTCTCAATATCTATCTAACTTAAAGACTAAGACAATAAATGACTGTGAAACAAATGAGGACAATGACCTCCAAATATAAACAATGTACAAATATACATTGCAGTAGGTAAATATATATCAATACACAAACGTTATATAAGTACCTTAATCAGAGGTAAAAATGTACACTGCAATATGGTAAATATATACAATATATATATCAATACAATATATATCAATACATAAAAAATGTTTTAAACAGAGGTAGAAACATGCATGCATACAATAATCAATATAATTTAAATTTGTATCAATATACAAGAATCTATACCAATATATTTGTCTAAAAACAGTAACTCACAATTACAAATCTATTATCCCATCATCCCTCTCTTTTTTTTTTCAAAATAATCCCTGAGCTTATAAAATTCCTCCCCCAACCCTCAATTGTATACTAATTATAATCAACCCCTAAATGATGTCCTTAAACCCAAGGGCAAACTTTACTGGGAGAGGGGACGTTGTCGTCTAGAATTACTTCCAGCTGTCATAGGGGCGACGTTCTTTCTGGGGGATCCTGTGAAAGTAAAATGATGGTTAAATTTCAAGATCAATGTCTTTTAAAATTGCCAATAGTCTCTGAGTATTTTGTGCAGGTCTGGCCAAAATGATGTATATGATGTGCACCATTTCAGCTAACCAAGTTGGAACTGTCTTGTGCAGCTGGTACCCAAAGCAGGTCTTGTAGTAGCGGTATCAGTATCATGATGTTATATCAACCAGGTGGAGTTGTTGTTATGGGGCCCCATCTTCTTCCTGGAAACTTCAAATGTCACTTCAGGAAAAGCTCATTGTTCATTGTGGAAAACTTAAACATTAATCATATAAACATATATAGACATATATGTATATATTCACGGAAAGGCATGGTAGATATATTCAATGAAAAGTATGATAGATATGAAGAAAAGCAAAGATGTTTTCTAAACTCATATTTCTTTCTGTCCCATATCATGGCTCTTGACATGAGTCAGAAACTCCAGAAGCTCTGAATTTTTCTCTTACTAACAGGCTTGGAATTGGAGAGGGACTGAGCCAGAGTCCAACTTCAAAACCAGCTTTATAAATTTAGAAATATGGTTTAATATATTTTACTTACA
>NC_022013.1:31693900-31716327 GCF_000317375.1 Microtus ochrogaster | reverse complement strand
TTAATAGAAGTCTGCCAAAATATATGTTTACTCTATCCTACTGGGTTTTTTGACTCATCCTCCATGCGTAATTCATCATTTAGACCAGTATTACTTTTTACATAAGAAATTGGTGCTTTTAATTTTCTTGGTAAGGCACGTTCTCCACTGTGACTGGGAATGACTGGGCCACTGTTGGCTTGGGGGCCTGCGAATGGCCACCCAGGGAGTTTCCCGATGATATCGGATAGCCCCGTCTGTCTGTTGTTGACCTACATTCATTGGACCAATGCTGGCCTTTACCACATCTCCTACATATACCTGAAGGCCGAGGTCTCCTATTTCTGTCATTCCCAGAAGAGATATTATTCCTAGAAATTCTTTGCCTGCAATCCCTTTGAAAATGTCCTAATTTACCACAATTAAAACACCTGGCAGTTTTATGTCTCCTCATTGCTTTGGAAATTGCTTCTCCTACCCAAGATTCATCATTATAGCTAAACGTCTCAACATTCATCGTATGCTGAATCCATTCATCCATAGGTGCTGATCTAGACTTTAAAGGCCCAATTATCTTTTTGCATTCTATGTTTGCATTCTCAAAAGCTAGAGATTCAAGTAGTATTCATCTAGCTTCTGGGTCTGTTACCCCTATGTCCAGAGCCTTAATTTATCTTTGCAAGAAGTCAATAAAGGGTTCTCTCTGTCCCTGCCTAATTCTGGTATATGATTCAACCCTTTTTGCTGGGTCTTGTATCCTATTCCAAGCATTTAAAGCTGCTTGGTGACATAGACACAGTACTTCATTGTCATAAAGAGCTTGGACCTGTGGATCAGCATATTCTCCTGCACCAAGAATTTGATCTTGGGAAACCTCAACACCTTTTCCTCTTCCTTGCTGTTCCATATTTTGGATTCTTCTCTGAAATAAATTCCAAACATCAAGGAAGGTCCATTATCTAAAACTGCAGACACTGACTGATGGAAATCATTGGGGGGGGGTAGCTCTAGCATTAGAAGCCCAAGTCTTTATCATTTCCTTTACATATGCATTGTGCAAGCCAAATTAACAACAGCTTGCTTAATTTCTTTCAGATCATTCATTGCTATTCGCATCCATCTAGCTTCTCTGACTCCTATTGAGCCTTTAGAAGTTGATGCTTTGTCAAAATTAAGAAAGGGTATGTCACTAGTACCCAGGGTAAGCCAGTTCTAATAGCTGGTGGAGGCATTGTATCCTGTCCTTGTGCCTCCTTACTCTGTTCACCAGCTGCAATAATTTCTCCAATCTTTTCAAATCTTTTTATCATTGTCTCTCTTAAATCTTGAATCTCCTGACCTGTATATATTTCCAGTGATTTCACTGAGGTATCAATTTTTTTGGTCCCCATTCTGCACCTGTGATTCCAAAGCTTTAATTTTTTCCTTCAAAGATAACATGTCCTCCTTAAACTTTTCTTGTATATCATGTAGATTCCCATCTTGGAGGTACATTCTGTCTGTTACCTTATCAAAACTTTGTGATAAAGTCTGAAGGTCAAATTCAACAGCCTGAACCCTTTCAGGTAACTTTCTAGTACCCTTGGATATGGAGTCAATTTTGTCTGTCATAGTATCCACTTGTTCAGATAACCTCTGATTTTCAATAATTTTAATCCTGTCAATTATTTGTTCATTATTAGTTTGTAAAGATTCTATCATTATTAGGAGTTCCATATTCTTCTGTTCATTATTAGTTTTTAAAGATTCTATCATTCTTAGGAGTGCCATATTCTTCTGTTCATTATTAGTTCGTAAAGATTCTATCGTTCTTAGGAGTGCCATATTCTTCCTTAATGATAGAATATGGAAAAGAATACTGAAACCTAGTAACAAACAAATTAAGGTATCCCCATAATCATATAAACCTTGTATGATGTAATCCATTGTATTAGTAAATATAAATTTACTAATCTATTTTATTAGTGAAAACAAAGCAGTAAAATTTGCGTTAGAAACGAAAACTGCCATATTACCTATTATCCAGCAGGTGGCGCTGTTGCCGAGTCACGATGAAAACGGAGTCCTGTTTCAGTGTCTTAGTAGATGTTAAAAACTGGAAAATGCAAGTTTCTCAACAAAGTAAATGTAATTAAATCAATTCCAGAGACGGAACCAGAAACCCAGAATCCAGGGGTAGAGAAGAGCAACCTGGAAGCCGCTTATGCCTCCACGTGACAGAGTCACCCTGAGGGGTTGCAGCTTTCAGCAACCACGTGCTCTGGTTCGCGCCACTTAAGAGCTGTGCTTGCAACGGAGATTTAAAAACAACTCAGAAAAGAGCAAACCATGCGGGCAGAGACTACGCAGGCCTGTAAAGTTTAAATCCACGTGGGGAGGCAGACGATAGGGTACATGGGGACTGGAAGTCAATCTGAGGTGTCTAAAGAGAAAATATAAATAACTGCAGCAAGAAAAGCCAGTGCATGATGATTTATATTAAGCTGCTGGCTCCACACACAAGACACAGGCCACAGGGACCCTGCCGCCAGGCACAGGCCGTGGCTTGCGCCAAGCCGAACTTGCGGCCAGCAGCCAAACAGGGGAAGGAGAGGTCCTAAAACCAACCAAACGTTGTGTGCCAATTGAAGGCGTAAGTCACTAACAATGCCACACCAGTTTGGAATTATGATTAATATGGTGATATTTATTTAAAGGGGAAAAAAGTTACAGATCTCCGTCCCAGACAACAGCCCTCTGCGCAACCAGCAAGGGAGTCTAGTCACCGGCAGAGCAGGAAGTGAAGAGAGAGAGGAGAGGGAAGTGGCCGCTTTTTTAAATGGAGAGAGACCACACCCCAATGGGCTGGTATCTCAGCGTCTATAGGCTGGAGGAGCGGGAGGACCTCCCGCAACATGCTATGGATATGTTTTATTACCATTAGTTATTAAAGAAACTCTTTTGGCCAGTGGCTTAGTAGAATAAAGCCAGGTAGGAAATCCTAACAGAAATATGTATTTAGAAAGAGTAGGCAAAGTCAAGGAGATACCATGTAGCTGCCAAAGGAGAAAGATACCAACTACCCACCAGAACCTTACTGGTAGGCCACAGCCTCATGGAGATACACAGATAAATAAAAATAGGTTAAGATGTAAGAGAAGTTAGCTAGACATATGCCTAAGTTATTGACAAAATAGTGTTGCTATTAATATAATTTTGTGCCATTATTTGGGTCTGGGCAGTTGGGAAATGAACAAGCAGTCACTATCTACACAGTAGCTTCCCTATATACAAATGGCAAATGGGCTTAGAAAGAAATCAGGAAAAATGACATTCTTTACTATAGCCTCAAATAGTACAAAATATCTTAGAGTAACTCTAACCAAGCAAGTAAAAGACTTGTATGATGAATCAAGACACACTAAAGAAAGAAATTGAAGAAGATATTATAAGACAAAAGGATTCCCCATGCTCATCTTTTGGTAGGACTTATATAGTGAAAATGGCCATCCTACCAAAAGCACTCTACAGTTTCAGTGCAATCCCAACAAAATTTCAACACAGTTTTTTACAGATCTTGAAAGGACAATTTTCAGTCTCACATGGAAACACAGAAAAGCCCAGTATAATTTGAACTGTTCTGAATATTTGTATATATTAATGTGTGTACATTTTTATGCATCTCACTATTGTACATGTTTATGTATACATGTATATGTTTATGTGTGTATACTTTATTATTATATATGTTTATGCTGATGAATTTGTATGTTTCTGTTTGTATGTATATATGTGTATATATACCTATGAATATGTACTTTAGTGTTTGTGTGCTTATATCTGTATACATTTGTGACTATGTTTCAGTTTATATGAATATATTTATGTCTGTATATATATATTTATGAGTCTGTATTTTTCTCTTTCTTACATGTGCATATTAATGTGTACATAAGGGTATACTTGTGTTGTATTATTCATGTGTATGTGTGTACATATGTATATTTATGTTTACATTCATGTATATATACATGTATAAGTTTATTTTTGTGTATAAGTTAATTTTTATCTTTATGTAAGTATGTACGCATGTGTATATTTATGTTTATTTTTGTACACGTGCATATTTATATCTCTGTGTTCATGTGTATATTTATGTGTATCCATATAGGAATGTTTAAGTATGCCATCTTGATCATTGTGGTTCATAGGCATTACAGCTGTGTAAGACTGTTGGGTGCTTCTCTTCTTTGGAAACTTGCATAGTATCTTATGAGAACAAGAAAAATAACTCTCAATGAGGAGACTTCTGGGTCTATTCCACTTCAGAAACTTCTGGGTTTTGGGGATGAAGAGCATAGCATCTTTAGCAATAAGACCTTACCTTTCACGTTGGTGGAACAAGCAACCAAAGGTAACAGCAACAGCCTGCAATGTTTTTGAAGTCTCTCAAACAGCCAACAATTCAAAAGACCTTTTTTTAATGTTGTGTCAGTACTCTAGGCCTTCTGCCTATACTATCATTTATACCAGATTCTTGTTGTCCTTCCTAATGAAGCTACATCATAGCAGGAATGATTCTTCATAAGTCAGGTTATATCATAATGATGGAGTAAGTCCTTCCAAGACTTCCTAATTCACATACACTAAATTTCAAAATCTTCCAAATAATTGACAAGGCCTCCCATGCACAAAGAGATTCCCAACCTCTGTCCTCATCCCACAACTTACACATTCTTTTTTTTTCTCTCACTTTATCACAGATCATTGCAATGTTGGAATGATCTCATGCCATTTTTTCTTTTTGTGACTTCTCTGAGACCTGTTTTACAGTGGAGGGGGTGACACTAGGCAGTAGATAAAGAAGAGGTGCTATTGTTTTCAAGGGGAGTTCGGGAAATTTATTGGCTTGGTTTTTTTGTTTGTTTGTTTGTTTGTTTTTCGAGAGAGGAACTTTAGTGATTGTATTAACTGTGTGAACAAACATATGCACATCAATGCTTACATTAAAGTATCACAGTACTCTAACAGAATTCAGTATTACAATATTTAACTCCCGTTTTCAAAGTAGTTTGACTCTCACTGTTTTTAATAGTTACTTTTTAATTTTAGAAAAACCATCCCTACAGAATACAGTAAATCTCTTATCACCATTCAGCAACTTTCTTCACCATATTTAGCTTCAACACCCTTCCATCACTGACTGTCACTTCTTTCCCAGCAAGTCTAGTTTCCACAACCCTGCAAGTGGCCTGCAGCTCCAGCTTGCATCCAGCTCCTGGTTTGAGCCTGTGCATCCTGGCTGTGCTGGAAATCCCACATTTAATCTACTCCTTCGCCTTCATTTGATATGCTCTAACTAACACCATTCTTCACTAACTCCCCTCTTTACAAACAAACTTGTTTTCCCTTCACTTCAAACTGTAGTAGATTTTGAACACTGCCATGAGTGCCCTTTAAGACTGTATTATAATCAAGTCAGGCTGTGGTGGTACACACCATTAATCCTAGCACTCAGGGAGGCAGAGGAAGGTGGATCTTTGAGTTTAAGACAAGCCTGGTCTACAGAGTGAGTTTACGGACAGCCAGAGATACACAGAGAAACCCTGTCTGGAAACAAATGAACAAACATGAAAAAGAAACAAAAAGTACTATAAACAGAGTGACTTCATTTAAAAAGAGGAAACCAAAACCACTGGTTGAGAAAACAGTATGAATTATGGTATAATAGAAAAGCTATTACTAGAGATAGGGAAAAAGCTGTGGGTGCTAAGTATTAAAAGACAGATATAAAAGCAATTTTTCTACCCCAGTCTATATTCACTCAGAATCATTGTTTCACTGAGTTATTAAAAAAATAGGCAAAAATATTGGAGGAGGCTGCTAGTTTGCTCCTGGCCACTTAGCCTTGAAATAATCACGCAGAAACTGTATTAATTAAATCACTGCTTGGCCCATTAGCTCTAGCTTCTTATAGGCTAATCACTTACATATTAATTTAATCCATTTCTATTAATCTGTGTATTGCCAAGTGACAGTGGATACTGGCTTAAGTTCCCAGGGTGTCTCTAGTGGCTCCATGGCATCTCTCTCTCTGCCTTCCTTCTCCCAGCATTCAGTCCAGTTTTCCCTGCCTACCTAAGTTCTGTCCTATTGACAGGCCAAGGAAGTTTATTCATTACCCAATAAAAGCAACATATACACCAAAGGACCTCCCACACCACAAAAATAATGAAAACCAACAGTTTCAGTTGAAACTGAAAAACTCAATGAACAGAGCGAATGTGTATCATGGTGAGGAGAATGTAATGAAGCTGGAGTTCCAATTCTAAGAAATCTAATTAAAAGTCAAGTTTACAAGACTAAACTGGAAAATGAGCTTAAAATATTTTTTTGAGGAAACATAGTCACCCATGACAATTCCTCTGGCAAAGTTGTGAGTATTGCTGCCCATTTTTCTGCTTGATCCCCTACCCCTCCATCCACACCAATGAACCTGTAACTCAGGCTTTAGCATCAGAGTATCCAATCTTTTAAAAAGAACAAATGCCACAGGTGTGTCAATCATCTCCTCAGAAATAGGTCAAGACCTGTGGGGATTTACACAGAAGCAAAAGGCAAATGCAATGTCAACTGTGCTTAGAAAGCAAAAGCACTACCTATGGTGTTATTAACTGTCAAACAAATTTGTTTCTGCTCTGAAATAAGTCATGTTCATGGTCAGAGATACAAGATGAAAGAAAAAATAATGTCAAATTGTTTAATACAACAATAGTGTAAAACCCAAGCCTCTGTTCCCTCAGATACTCAGGGTTTTCCTAAATCTGACACATGTGTCATTGTGTACTGTCAACTTCTTCCCATCTAAATTCTCCACAACTCCTGACTCATCATCTTGTTCATTGGTCTTTAACAATGGAAGCTGACATAGGAAAGTATTTCTCAGCTTCAATTCCACCAGTGTTTAGGCAGAATTCTGATGTCCATATTTGAAAATAGGTCTGTTGATAAAACAAGGTAAGTTGAAAGTGCCTGAAGATAATTCTTCCTATTTTCTCACTGCAGTGTGTTCAAAGAATAAAAAGATGCAGTTTACAGTGTTAAAGGAGATAATAAAGGTCACAGCAAAATTGACTCTGAGCTTTGATGAAATGACCTGAATAAATCCTGGAACTAGTAGTCTGAAATAAAAAGTCTATTTTTTAAAAAAGAAAATAAAACTTATTTTTTTATGTTCTTCTAAATATGTACCTCAATAGCATGCAACCACCAATTTAAAAACTAACGGGAGACTAAAGTATAATCCTACCAAGAACTTTTTCTAATTGTGCATAAGGTAAAGTTATTATCTACAAAAAAATCCATGATTTGTTTTTTTTTTAAACTTATCACTGAAGAACATTCCAGCAGAGCTACAAAAAAGACAAATGGAAGCCAGAAAAGCAAGGAAGCTTGGAAAAATGAAGGGTTCCTGCAGGTCTAGATCCAGGCCAGCATTGTACACTCAAAAACAGTAGGAATACTTATGAACAAGCTGAGAGAGGACTCACATGGTCTCCTGAAAGCTACTTTTATTAAAGGGTATTTCAGGAAGGATTCAAACTCCTTGAAGAATATTCTGTATCCTAGTTGAGGATGGGTTCTGGGAACTCAATTCAGTTGTCATGGATAAGAACACAGTCCTAAGCTAATGGTGGAACCAAGTCACAAGAGTGCTTAACCTTCTGCTGCAGAATGTCCTCGATACCTGTATTGAGAATTTTCATGGACTGAGTTCTGTCAGAATACAGATGACTTAGGATTCCAATTTTAGAAGCCATGTTCTTTACTGCAGAAGCATCTCATCTAGGTCTTGCTACAAAGATAGCATAAGCACGTATGCACTTTCTCAATACCATCTCAATAGATATCGCCCTCTTGGCAAAGGGGATTTAAGATGTAGCTTTCACTCACTCCTAGTACTTTTATCTTCTGAGGGTACAGAGCAGCAGTAATTTCTTCATACTCAGGTAATGGAGCAAGGCAGGCAGAGCCCAGGAGTTCAAGAGGTGTGTGAATGTAGAGATTGAATGCATTCCAAGAATTACAAGCAGAAGGATAGGGAACACATATGAATAATAGTGCCAAATTCCCAGAACATAGAATACTGCCTGAACAGACTTTAAATTTGAAATGCAAATTTAAAGATTAAATTACTAAGAATTTTAAGACATGCCAACTGTAAAGTAAATAATGTTGATTTCCTCTTTAATGCAGAGTTCTGTATGAACAGAGGGATTCCATATTCAAGAAGACATGTGCCAAAGACTGATGAATTTAAAGAAGAGTAGAGCTTCAATTTTACAACATGGGTATTCCTTTGGCCAATGACTCATGAGCCTCCAACAAGATCCTCTATCTCAAAGAAAACTTCAATTCTGACCAATAAACACTGATCTCAGCTCTATCATGAGAATCTGATTTAAAGAATCCTTCCAAACGTTTTTGAATTGTAGAAAAGCCAAAGTTATTCCCAACCTAAGAGAAAAACAGAAGAGTAATGACAGAAACCACTTCTTTCTCTTATATGTGTGTTTTCAAGCAACAGAGTTATTTAAAAATAAAAGGATGAGAGTGAGACTAGGGAACAAGATGGTAGTTTCAGATCAAAGTGGATTAACCATTTCAACATGTTTCAGTTGGAGAATACCATTAGAAATTCAGTTATTACACTCTGCAGATGAAATTCTTCTCCTGCAAAACTCAGGGAGTTGCATTAAAGTGAGGTTTTAGAAAATATCCTTTCAATGTTTTTATTTTAAATTTAAGACCATTAATTATAATATGAATTGTTTTCTATATGGTATATTTGGCAAGTAAGAAGATATGATCAAAATAGTCATTATATTCAATATATCAAAAGACATCTGTTATAAGACCACTTAGTACTGCAAGATTATATGTAAAATTATACCATTATGCAAATAAGAGGAAAATAATCATGGAAATCAGCATAAATTAAACTGTACAAGAATACAGTTTCTGAAATTTGTTCACTTATTTCTTTATAATGACTATTGATTTTTAATTTGACTATATAAATTAATCATTTTGCAGGCTATTAGCACCCCCTACTCTTCAGTCTTACCTCATCTATTTCCATTTATTGCACTAAATTGTCCTCCATGACAGCAGTTTGGGGATAGGTTGGGGATAATCTTCATTTATCTGCATTTTACAAAAAGTATGCTTATTTTAACAGGCATGTATTTGATTTCATACTTGTTTTTATCTTTTTCATTTTAGTGGAAGAAGGAGATTTGACATATTCTTTTATTATTTTACTTTTATTGATTCATTGTGAATTTCATATCACACATTCGGATCCCAATTATCTCCCTGTCCCATAGCATCTTCCCTCTGTTTTTGCAACCTCCCTCTCAAACAAAATCAAATTTAAAAGAAAATCAAAACCAAAGAAAAACAAAACTACAAACTGACAAAGAAGAATCTTGTGAAAGCTCGAGTGTTGAAACAGTTTACTTTTTTGTCTATTATCTTTACTTGCAGTTGTTCCATACCATGAGTCCTTGTTTGGACTCTAAACTTCTGTCTTCAGCTAGATCCCTGATAGTGGGCTCTCAATGGGATTCCTCTTGGATATCCTGTTGTTGTTCTGTGTCATGGAGATCCTACTGTTTTGGATCTGTAGATTCGTCCCCTACACACTCTCTAACAGTTTGTAGATTCTGTGGATATTGGGGTGGGCTAGCTCATAGCCTGGTTCTGAGTCTAGGTGGTAGCTATTTGGTCAGCATTCCTTCATCTTCACTATCCAGAAGAGCTCTCCAGCACTGCCTATGCTAGTTTATGCAATGCAGCCCACAGCAATGAACAGGGCCAGTTCTCCTATTCTCATGCCTTCAGATCTGGCTCCCCTCACTCATATCACCAAGGGCCAGCTCTGCTGTTTTGCCTAGGCAAGGTATGGGGGGCCCTCTCTCCCAATCGCTATAGGGGACATATGAATATGAGCAGGTCAGCTCTCCTGTTTCATGCCCTCAGGGCTGGCTCACTTGTGAAGTTGACAACAGGGGCAGCTCTAGTGTGCTTGCTACCCAGAGGGAAGACAAATATTACGTTGTCATGCACTACAGCAGGTGAGGGTCAGGGCTAGCTCTCCTACTCTTGTGACCACCAGCTATAGGTGGTAATGGATGAGGGGGGTAGTGTGTCTTTCCTTCACCCATGCTACCACTTAGCTGATGAGGTGGGGGCAGAGTCATCTCTTCTCTCATGTCCTAAGTTTGGGCTCACCTGTTTTCCTGACCACAGGGTTAATTCTAGTGTGCTTCCCAAAAGAGGTACACACCTCTGGTCGGGGGTGGGGCTATCTTGCCCAAGTATGGGTCTCCCCTGAGGGACATGGCCAGTTTACTTGCTACAATATACAGGAAGGGGCACGACAAGCAATCCCAGGGTCAGAAACACCACCCCAGACACTGTCATTGGCAGCAGTCCAGACCAGGTTGCTACCATGGCTCCAAGTGGCTATTGATGCCACCCAGATTGTTACAGCCCCAGTAGCAATGCAGTCATGGATACCAATGTGGCCTGACCACAGGCCCTCACAGGAGCCACAGACATCAACTCAGACCTCGTCAGCTGTGCCAGGGCCCTAGATCAAGATCTGTACCTTGGTCATATCCAATTCCTGACATCTCCTTGGACTCCGGTGACCAGCTTGCCATTTATGTCAGCTGTTTCTCACCATCCTCATCCCTCCTCATCTGCCTTTCTCCCCAGCCCACAAAACACCACATCCTCTCCCTTTCTTCTACCTCCACAACCCAGAGCTCTGGAGCGTTGTCAGCAGAAATGAAATGCAATGTGCCAGACTGAACACAAACCACATAATATCATTATTTTTTTTTACACTCTTCCTTGCTCAGTATGTAAAGCTCATGTTTTTCTGTACATAAACATGATGGTAAGGTCATATTGATGTAATAAAATAATATTGCTTATTATTCTTTAGTATGAATGCCTCTCAAGGATTAGTGATGTTAAACCAAGAAATTTATTCTTTAATCATTTTATTTTCATTCATGATTTCTACTGTCTTCAGATTATGGACAATGCTAGAAAGCTTGAGGAAGGAAAGAGTAGGCAGAGGCATAGACAGACATCTAACATCCACTCAGAAGTGAAACAACCTTAATTTTGCTCTCACTTCAGTTTTCAAAAACACAAAGCTAAGTCTGACCTCAGGGATACAAATTCATGTATTGTTGATGCACAGAATAGAAAAGTCTAACAATATTGATAATACCAGAGTTTACTGCAAGTATCAGGGATGAACAATGTGTACATATCATTGCTTCAGTGGTTGCTTTTACTCTTTTTTAATATTAATTTTTTCATTTATTTTATATACCAATCACAGTTTTCCCAGCTGCTCTCCTCCCATTCCTCCCCTGTCCTGTCTATTCTGCCCCATTGAGTTCTCCCTTCAGAAAGGGGCATGCCACCAATGGAAGTCAACAAATCATGCATATAAGTTAGGACAGGTCCACACGCCTCTTTCTGCATCAAGGCTAGGAAAGGAATCTCAACATGGGGAATAGGTTCCAAAATGTCAGCTCATGTGTCAGGGATAGGTCCTGATCCCATTGCTAGGGACCTCACAAACAAACCAAGCTACACAATTATCACCCACATGTAGAAGGCCTGGTTCCAGATCTGGGTTCAGAGTCAATGAACCTCCCAGAACCAAGATCAGCTACTGCTGTGTGTTTCCCCATTATTGTCTTAAGTTCTTTGCTCATATAATCCCTCCTCCTTCTTTTCAACTGGACTTCTGGAACTCTGCCAAGCAGTGCTTGGCTGTGGATGTCTGCATCTGCTTCTATCTCTTACTGGGTAAAGGTTCTTTGATGACTATTAGGGTTGTTACCAATGTGATCACAGGAGAAGGTCATCTCCTTTTTCAGAAACCATCTCCACTTTTGCTAGGAGTCTTAACTGGGGTCATCCTTGTAGCTTCCTGGGAGTTTCCATGGTATCAAGTTCCTCCCAAAGAACAAAATGGTACTCTTTGCCAAGATATTTCTTTCATTATGAACCCTGTCCATTCTGCCCCTAACCTGCCCAATCTGAGTCTCATGCCCCCATTTCTTCCTCTTCTACTCGATGAAGTTTACCTAGGAGATATCATCTGTTTCACTTTCTAGGGAAATCTATGCATCTCTCTTAGGGTCCTCCTTGTTACCTAACATTTCTAGGGTGGGGAAGTGGATTGTAGCCAATTCATTTGTTTTACATGTAATATCCACTTATCAGTGAGTAAATACCATATTTGTCTTTCTGGGTCGAGGTTACCTCATTCAGTATGATTTTTCTAGATCCATTCATTTGCCTGCAAATTTCACAACATCCTTCCTTGTTTTTTACCAGAAGTAATACTCTACTGTGTAAATATACCACATTTTCTTTATTAATTGTTTGGTTGAGGGGCATCTAGGTTGTTTCCACATTCTGGCTATTAGAAATAACATTGCTTTGAACATAGCTGATCAAGTGTCATTGCGGTAGGATTGATCATCCTTTGGGTGTACATCCAGGATTAGTATAGCTGGATCTTGAAGTAGGTTAATTCTCAATTTTCTGAGAAACTATCATAGTGATTGCCAAAATGGTTGTAAAAGTATGCACTCCCACTAGCAGTGGAGGAGTGTTTCCCTTGCTCAGCACTCTCTCCAGCATGAGCTGCCCCTTGTGATTTTGATCTTAGCCATTTTGACATGTGTAAGATAATATCTCAGATTACCTGTGATTATTATCACCTGATAGCTAAGGATGTTAAACAATTCTGTAATTGTATAACAACCATTTAAGATACCTCTGTTGAGAATTCTGTTTAAATCTGTACCTCATTTTTTAAATTAAATTATTTGATATTTTGATGTCTACTTTTTAAAATTCTTTATGTATATTTGGAGATCAGCCTTCTCTTTATCAGATATGGGCTTGAAGATCTTTTCCCATTCTGTGTGCTGTCATTTTGTCTCATTCACAGTGTCCTCTGCCTTACAGCAGTTTCTCAGTTTTGGGAGGTCCCATTTAATTGTCAATCTCAGTTTCTGTGCTACTGGTGTTATATTCAGAAAGTTGTCTCCTGTGTAAAATATTCAAGACTACTCTCCACTTTCTCGTCTATCAGATTCCATGTTGGAATTTACTTTGAGGTCTTTGCTACACTTGGACTTGAGTTTTGTTCAGGGCCATAGGTATAGATCTATATGTATTCTTCTATAAGCCAAATCCACTTTATGTCATTTGTTGAAGTACTATTTGTTGAAGATGCTTTCTTTTTTCCATTGTATAATTTTAGCTTCTTTGTCAAAAATCAGGTGTTCATAGGTGTGTGGACTAAACAAGGGTCTTAGATTAGATTGAATTGATTGATGTATCTCTTTTTATGACAATACCATGATGTTTTTTTTTTTCCACAGCTCTAAAGTAGAGCTTGAAGTCAGAAATGGTGATACCTCTGGAAGTTTCTTTATTATACAAGATCATTTTAGCTATCCTGGGTTTTTTGTTTCTCCATATGAAGCTTAGTATTATTCTTTTAAGGTCTTTGAAAGATTGTACAGCAATTTTGATAGGGATTGCATTGAATCTGTAGATGGCTTTTGGTAAAATTGCTATTTTTACGTTGTTAAGCCTACCAGTCCATGAGCATCGGAGATCTTTCTATTTTCTAATATCTTTTCCAATTCCTCTCTTCAAGGACTTAAAGTTTTTTTATTTTTATTTATTTATTTATTAAAGATTTCTGCCTCCTCCCCGCCACTGCCTCCCATTACCCTCCCCCTCCCCCAATCAAGTCCCCCTCCCTCATCAGCTCCAAGAGCAATCAGGGTTCCCTGACCTGTGGTGAGTCCAAGGACCACCTGCCTCCATCCAGGTCTAGTAAGGTGAGCATCCAAACTGCCTAGGCTCCCACAAAGCCAGTACGTGCAGTAGGATCAAAAACCCATTGCCATTGTTCTTGAGTTCTCAGTAGTCCTCATTGTCCACTATGTTCAGAAAGTCCGCTTTTATCCCATGCTTTTTCAGACCCAGGCCAGCTGGCCTTAGTGGGTTCCCAATAGAACATCCCCATTGTCTCAGTGTGTGGGTGCACCCCTCGCGGTCCTGTCTTTCACTTTTTTAGTTAGAGTTACCCAATAAATTTGATACTACTTGTGGCTATTGTAAAGGGTGTTGTTTCTCTGATTTCTTTCTCAGCCCGTTCTTAATTTAAATATAGTAGTGATACTAATTGTTTTGAGTTAATCGTACATCCAGCCCCACTACTGAAGGGTTTTATCAGCTGCAGAAATTCTCTGGTAGAGTTTTTGGAGTCAGTTATATATATTATCATGCCATCTGCAAATAGCAAATGTTTGACTTCAACCTTTCCATTTTGTATACCCTTGGTCTCCTTTAGTTGCCTTATTGCTCTAGTTAGAACTTTGAGTACATTATTGAATAGATATGGAGAGAGTGGACAGCCTTGTGTAGTAATAGAAGCGGCGGGGCTGCGTCCCCAGTACCCCAGCCGCACCCTGGCCACCTGGCTAGCTTATGCCCCGAAATAATTACACGGACACTGTATTCTTTTAAGCACTGCTTGGCCCATTTCTATCTAGCCTCTTTTAGGCTAACTCTCGCACCTGGACTAGCCCATCTCTAATAATCTGCTATAGCCCACAAGGTGGCTTACCAGGGAGATTCTAGCCTACGTCCATCCTGGGTCGGAGCTTCATCGCGTGTGCCTCAGAGAGCAGAGCTCTCGCCTCTGCCTGCAAGAGTGGAGCATCCTGTCTCTCTAAGGTGTCTGCCTGGGAGCCGGGAGCAAGGCTCTCTGTCTGAGGCGTCTTACCTCACTTCCTCTTCCTCCCAGTATTCTGCTCTGTTTACTCCACCCACCTAGGTTCTAAGCTATGAGCCCAAACAGTTTGTTTATTACTCAACCAATGAAATCAACAGATTGATATATGACACTCCCACATCAGCCTTGTCTTATTCCTGATTTTGAAGAAATCACTTTGAATTTCTCTCCATTTAATTTGATGTTGGCTGTCAGCTTGCTGTATATTTATTGCTTTCATTATGTTTAGTCATAATGTTCCTTATATCCCTTATCTCTCCAGAACCTTTACTATGAAGGTATGTCGGATTTTGTAAAGGGCTTTTTCAGCATTTAATAAGATGATCATCTGAGATTTTTCTTCCAGTTTTTTTATGAGGCATATGACATTCACAGATTTTCATATGATTTCCTTTTAAATTTATGGTGAAGATGTACAGGTAACTGAATTATATATATTTTACAACATCTTCCAGCAGCAGAGCTTTGTAAAATTAATTTTTTCTTAAGTTTTAAATATGCAAAAAAGTAAAACTCTATAGAGATCTCAGCAAGTAGCCAAGCATAACACAAAAGTATCTGAAGTTGATACTGACAAATTTTACTCCAACATGAGACATCATTACTAATGGGAATTAACAACCAGAAATTGAGAATGCATCATGAGCCTGTCAATGTCAAATTTTCTTGGAGCTATATTTGGGAAAAGACAGTGAATTGCATATTTTCTTATAGAGTGTGATGGATGAAAAACATGAAGTAATAAAGAAGTAGAACAAGTGTAACTGATAAAAGAAATGCTGTACTTTTTCAGATATATTAATTTATAATTCAGTTTTCACCTTCAAAAATATCACCCAAATAGGCATTTCTCATGCTCCATCTACGATATACTTTGTCAAGGAGAAATAGAGGGTCACAGCACAATCTAAGATCACAGGGCTCTTCTGTTTCCATTACAGCATTTATACTGGGGTTTATCCAAACAGTATTATTAAGAGAATTTTAGAGTTCAAGTTGAAGATATCATAGCTAAGAAAAACAAACACAGACAAGTAAAAGTCAGTTATATAACAAAATGAATTATATGCAGATGTCTTTCTTTTGGGAGAGTGGTGACAATGTAACCTATGCTAGTACTCTTTACATAGACCAGCATACCTTGAAATCACAGAGATCCAGCTTCTGCCTTCCTAGTGTTAGAATTAAATATATGCACCACAACACTCAACTATATGAAGACTTTCTAAGGAAGTTATTTAAAAATCTATACTCACATAATCTCACTGCGATGACTGTTGAAAGGTGAACTGAACAAAGATGACACCAATGAGCATGCCAAACTGAATGGGGCAAATGCTCACAAGTTCTCAAACCTACAAATACACTGTAGGCAACTAGGGAATTCTGGGAATGGAAGAGGAGAAATCATCTTCTTAAGGAAGACCATACCAATTGACCAGTCCTGAAAACATTCATACAAAAAGTATCATAGAGACTGAACAGGCTTTAATTAGGAATATATTTATGAATAAATATACTTATAAGAACACAGTAGCATTTAGTGAAAAAGGAGTTCAAGAGTTTGAAGGAAAGCACAGAAGGGTATGTAGAAGTGATTAAAGGGCAAAACTTAAAGGAGAAATGCTATAATTATAATCTCAAAAACAGCAACAAAAATAATTACAGAGAATGATGATTAAGACAGTTTTCTGAAATAGTAGTTCCAAAATTGCTCATAGTTTGACTGTTAAATAAGCAGACCTGGACTAGGTAGGTACAAGCCCTCTTTTAGCTACTGCATTATGCTTTTCCTGTGACATACAGAAGAGATATTAAGCACTAAAATTTGGGTAGCTATTTTTTTCCTCTGCTTAACCAAAAATAATTATAAAAATACACAGTATTTTACCAAGTATTTTTTTATTTTGAGATAAACACACCATATCTTTTTTATTACTGCAACAAATTTTATATCTTTTAAATTTGATCTTATAGGTTCAGGACTCTTTAGTTATTTTTTTTTTGATAGTTTCAATTATTGACTTAAAAATTACATGCTTGAATATAATGAATACTTATTACTCCTATCTCCTACCCTCTTTTAGCTTCCTCTTATCCTCATTAGTCTCTGTGCCTTTTTCACTTTGGGTAGAACTGTCTAAATTATTAACAGTAGCCAAAAGTGTTGCTGAAGACCGTAGAACATAGAAAAAAACATCTTGGTATTGACCTGGAGGCTCAATCACTCCTGGTTATGGTTAACTTCTGCAGTGTTGGAAGGTACTATACATGCTACCAAGTGAGAAAAATAACCATAAATCTTATTCAGTTTTGAACCTTGAGAGTAAAGACCATCCTGACTTCTTTTCTAATGAGAGAAAGAAAAGGAGTGGATATAGAGGGGAGACAATCTGGGGAGGGACTAGGGGAAGTAGAAGAATAGTCAAACATAATCAGAATATATTATATGAGAAAAGAATATACCTTCAATAAACAAATTCAAAAATAAATAAAAATAAAAATAAAAAAAAAGATCATTCAGGCTTGCAAGGTATGCCTACTAGGACATTTGTATCTATAATTTCACAGGGATAACCAACTGCTTTCTCAATTGATTTAAGGCCTTCTCAACAGGATGAATTCTAAGAACTGTACTAATCTTAAAGCAAAGAATCTTTGGCTAGATAAGTCATATACTTTATCTGATGACCTACTACTCTTATTCTACTGGATATTATTTCAAGCAATTTTATAATAACTCATCCTTATGACCATAGATTAATAAATTTCTCAACCATGATCAGGGAAACTTCTTTCTTTTTGTAGTAGATAATACTTAGTAGAGAGAGCCACAACTGAACTAGCTGCAGAAAACAAGTTACCAGGAAATCTTCTGCCATAAATTAAATATATACCTCACATAGATTCCTTCCAAGGCTCAGTTATAATATGAGGGGCCCGCCGTTCTGTAACATGAGGGCTGGCTTGTTGGGGTTTCTGTCCTGCTCAGTATCCCACAGCCAGCAAGCCCCAAAGAAAATCACACAGAGATCTCCATAAAATTATAAACTGATTGGCCCATTAGCTCAGGCTACTTATTAGCTCTTGTAACTTATATTAACCCATTATTCTGATCGATGTTAGCCATGTGTCTCAGTAACTTTCACAGTGGGGCAGATCACATGACGCTTCTTTGGAGTCTGGGCAGGAATGGGAGGAATGGGCTTCCTCCTTTCCAACATTCTCCTGTTCTCATAGTCCTGCCTCTACTTCCTGTCTGTTTGACCTGCCTATACTTCCTGCCTGGCAAATCAGTGTTTTATTAAAATACATGGTTGACAGAATACAGATAATTCTCCTGCACCACTCAATACTATTGTGGAAGATGAGACAAAAAGATTGTAAAAGATGGTGGGTGAGAACAAAGAAATTGTTTTCTTAATATAACTGACTGGCAGAAGATCTTCACCAATCCCGCAACAGACAAAGGGCACTGAACTGAACAGAGAATTCTCAACAGAAGAAGTTCAAATGGCCAAAAGACACTTAAGGTCATGCTCAACTTTCTTAGCCATCAGGGAAATGCAAATCAAAACAACTTTGAGATATCATCTTACACCTGTCAGAATGGCTAAAATAAAAAACACCAATGACAGCCTCTGCTGGAGAGACTGTGGAGGAAGGGGTACCCTCATCCATTGCTGGTGGGAATGCAAACTTGTGCAACCACTTTGGAAATCAGTGTTTCGGTTTCTCAGGAAATTCAGGATCAACCTACCCCAGGACCCAGCAATACCACTCTTGGCAATATCATATTACAAAAGCATTTGTTCAACTATGTTCATAGCAGGATTATTTGTAATAGCCAAAACCTGAAAACAACCTAGATGTCCTTCAATGGAAGAATGGATGAAGAAAGTGTGGAATATATACACATTAGATTACTACTCAGTGGTAAAAAAACAATGACTTCTCGAATTTTGCATGCAAATGGATGGAAATAGAAAACACTACCCTGAGTGAGGTAACCGAGACCCAAAAAGATGAACATGGGATGTACTCACTCATAATTGGTTTCTAGCCAGAAATAAAGGTCATTGAGTCTATAATTTGCTATCCTAAAGAAGCTAAATAAGAAGGTGAACCCAAAGAGAAACATATAGTTATCCTCCTGGCTATGGGAAGTAGACAAGATTGCCAGGCAAAAAATTGGGATCTTGGGGGTGGGGTGGGATGGGGGTAAGGGGAGATGGGGAGAAAAAAGTGAGAAGGGGAGGATGTGGGGAACTTGGGGAAACAGGGTGATTGTGATAAAGGAAGGGTAGATAGGGGAGCAGGGAAGCACAATCTTAATTAAGGGAACCATCTTAGGGGTGGCAAGAAACTTGCACCTATAGTGGCTCCCAGGTACCCAGGGCTATGTCCCTAGTTAGTTCCTTGGTTAGCTGAGGATAGGCAACCTGAAATGGCTCTATCCTATAGCCATACTGATGAATATCTTGCATATCACCATAAAACCTTCATCTGGTGATGGATGGAGATAGAGACAGAGACCCACATTGGAGCACCTGAAAGAGCTCCCAAGGTCCCAATGAGGAGCAGAAGGAGGGAGAAGATGAGCAAGGAAGTCAGGACTGTGATGGACGCACCCACCTACTGAGACAGTGGGGCTGATCTATTGGGAGCTCACCAGGCCAGATGGACTGTGACTGAAAAAGCATGGGACATAACCGGACTCTCTGAACATGGCAGACAATGAGAGCTGATGAGAAGCCAAGGACAATGGCTGGGTTTTGATCCTACTTCATGTTCTGGCTTTGTGGGAGCCTAGCCAGTTTGGAGGCTCACCGTCCTAGACCTGGATGGAGGGGGAAGGACCTTGGACTTTCCAAGGGCAGGGAAACCTGACTGCTCTTTGGACTAGAGAGGGAGGAGGAGAGGGAAGGGGAGGGGGAAGAAAATGGGAGTTGGGGAGGAGGCAGAAATTTTTAATAAAAAATAATGTGTTCTAAGCCATTCATGTAATTCTAGTGGCTTCTATATTGAAGTTCTAATAGCTCTGAATTACAAATGAATAAGTGAAGAGTTATGATTAATAATTAATACATTTTTTGATTTTTGTATATTTGATGATCATCATTTTGTGTAGTAATAAGGATGGCGGGGCTGCGTCCCCAGCACCCCGGCCGCCTGCTAGCTTATGCCCCGAAATAATTACACGGAAACTGTATTCTTTTAAACACCGCTTGGCCCATTATATCTAGCCTCTTCTCGGCTAACTCATGCACCTGGACTAGCCCATTTCTAATAATCTATGTAGCCCACGAGGTGGCTTACCAGGGAGATTCTAGCCTACGTCCATCCTGGGTCGGAGCTTCATCGCGTGTGCCCGGGAGAGGGGAGCATGGCATCTGCTCCAGAGAGCAGAGCTGTTGAGTCTACCTGGGAGAGGGGAGCATGGCGTCTCTCAGCTCACTTCTTTTTCTACCCAGCATTTTGTTCTGTTTACTCCACCCACCTATGTTCTAACCTATCAGGGCAAGCAGTTTCTTTATTTAATTAACCAATGACCTTCTTCCATCAATTTTGTAAAAGTAATTTCCAAAAATGTATTTTTTACTGTTGGGAAAAGACACCACAGTTCATGCATATTTGAATACTATGTACAGTTCATTAAAATAATGTATAAATACCTTTCATAGAAATTTATATATGTGGAAAACAATGTATTTAAAATAAAAAAGTTAAGAAAAACAATAACATTTTGAAACCTAGTAGAATTTAGGATTTTTGTGGATTTAATATAATGTTAAGAGACTGGCTGATTTTTAGCATGGATGGAAGAATACCGAAAATGATAATCTGGCTATATTTCACAAGCTCCAGCTTAAAGCTAAGTTTTTACTGATGAGTAGGAAGAAAAGCTCTTTTCTGGTAAGGAGCTGCTTCATGGGCTATAACCAAGCAAAGTTCAATGTTTCTGGAACAGAGACAATTATCTTACAAACACACAAACCACACACACAGACATACATACACACACACAATACACTGAAATAATTTAAACATTTTTAAAGTTTTAAAACTTAAAGTCTTATACTTAGTAATACTGAAGTATTGTGGTTATTTTTTTGTTTTTTAATTTTTTTATTGATTTTATTGAGCTATACATTTTTTCTTTGTTCCCCTGCCTTCCTCTCCCCTCCCCTTCTACCCTCTCCCATAGTTCCCATGCTCCCAATTTATTCAGGAGATTTTGTCTTTTTCTACTTCCCATGTAGATTAGATTCATATATCTCTTAGGGTCTTCATTTATTGTTTAAATTCTCTGGGATTGTGTATTGTAGGTTGCTTTTCCTTTGCTTTATGTCTAAAAGCCACTTATGAGTGAGTACATATATTTGTCTTTCTGGGTCTGGGTTACCTTACTCAATATGTTTTGTAGATCCATCCATTTGCCTGCAATTTTAAGTTGGTCTGAAGGCTGTGCATTATAAGTTGTTTGCATTGCATTGTTAAATGAGCTGTATAGGTACAATACCTTGAGCAAGATTAGAGACATATGTACAGTATGTTTTACCAAAAGTAATCTCAAATTTGTATTGTGGTTATTATCTTTCACTCAGACAACATCAACCTTTAACAAATGGTATTTTCATGTTTTCTAGATGGTTTTTATTTCTTATTTCTAATCATTTATCATAAATATATTAGTATTTACTCACTGTGAGCCAGAGAGTAAATTTAGTTTAGCAGTAACACTAATTTTGTTTACTAATTTTTGAACTTATATGGACTCCTCAGCCTTTTAATTATTCATTCAATACATAACTTTTTGGTTTACTATGACACTGTTTATTCTCTATTTGTTTTTCTTGAGACAAGGGTTTCTGGTTGTCCTGGAACTGACTCTGTCCTAGAACCAGGCTGGCCTAGAATTCATAAAGATCAGTCTGCCTCAGCCCCCCAGCCCTGGGATTAAACACATGTGGTACCACACCCGGCACTGTTTACTATCTTAATAGAAATAGACGGGAGGTGGTGTTGCAGGCCTTTGATCCCAGAACGTGAGAGGCAGAGGCAGGTGGATCTTTTTAAGCTTAAGATGAGTCTAGTCAAAAAGAGCTAGTTTCAGGACAGGCACCAAAGTTATTCAGAGAAACTATTTCAAACAACTTGCATGCATACACACATGCATACACACACATATATGTTTTGCATATACCAATAGCTTTTATTTAGAGTTCTTGTTATTAGTTCCTTGTATAATTAATATTCACATTATCATCTAATTCAAACTCAACAGGAAATTTGTTCCTATTAGTGATTGCTACCAAATACTACTACTACTACTAATGTATATTTTATTGATTTTTTTTCATGACTCTATTTAAGTGCTTTATTGTTTTGAGGTAAATGTGAAAATTCACATTATACAGAACTGAGGGATGGCTTAGTCATAAAAAGTACTTGCTATCCTTCCATAAGATAGAGGTTTTTTTTTTTTTTATTGAGAAAAGGAAAAAAAAACCAAGTTTCCACCTCCTCTCAGCCTCCCATTTCCCTC
>NC_022013.1:31674917-31693467 GCF_000317375.1 Microtus ochrogaster | reverse complement strand
TGGACAGCTGAGGATAAAGAACCTGAAATGACCCTATCCTATAGCAACACTGACGAATATCTTGCATATCATCATAGAACCTTCATCTGGTGATGGATGGCGTTAGAGACATAGACCCACACTGCAGCACTGGACTGAGCTCTCAAGGTCCCAGTGAGGAGCAGAAGGAGGGAGAACATGAGCAACGAAGTCGGGACCACGAGGGGTGCACCCACCCATTAATGTATATTTTAAAAGATTAACTCTCTTAACGATTTGATGATAATCACTTGGCAGTTTATTTGTGAATTATACAGGTGATCATGTTTAATGACAATGAATGAGTTTTCACATGCTTAGTAATACCACATCATTTCTCTAGTGAAATATCTGCCAATATTTCTATAGGTGATATTAATTTGGAATGCTGGCTATTAACTTTCTGTATATTTTAAAAACAGTTCTTTATCAAAAGTATGCTTTAAACATATTTTCTGCTAGTTAAGTGTTGGGACCAATTGGAGTCCTGTCGTTCAGCTGCTCTTCCCTGCTAGAGCCATCTAATTGGAGTTACTAAAAGCTGTGCCTTGCCTAGAGGATCAGAGGATGGGATTTTCACCTGTTGGCCATTGACTGCTGGGTATTTAAGCTCCATGGTGCTATTCAAGAAGAGCTTTTGTACCATTAAAAAAAAAAAAGAAAAAGAAAAAAGTTAAAGAGAAGGAAACTGAGGTGTAAGAAGCAAAGAGCCACAAGTTTTGTAACACACCCAGAGAACAAGTAACAATAACAAAAATATAGAAATGTGTCCAAAATTAGTGTGAATGTAAATTGTTCCATGAAAATACAAATTGTGGCTGGATAAACAAAGTAAAACACCCAAAAGAAAGCCTAACTTTAATTCCAAGTCAAAGTATATACTGTAAAATATATTAAAAATGTAATAATATATATAAACAGACACGCTGACTTTAACATACCCAATAGTTCAGTAGAATGAATAAAGCAGGCCAGGATTTTTAATTTCACAGTTACTAGTCTGGCTAATATAATTAGTATACTCAAAAAACTATTTACAAGCAATACTGAGGCATTAGGGAAGACATAAAATTCTGCATCATTTATGGTTGGTAATTGAAATTACACTCAGTGTATTTTATGATTAAAAATAAACATGAATGACACAACAAAATGATATTTGTGTTGTGGTACAAATTTACCAAATGATACAAATTACCAAATATTTGCAATAGAAATCATCTTTCTAATATACCAAAAATTATGTATAAAATAACATTTGTAATTTTACTGTTTCTAAACCTACTTTAATTCAAATCACAACATGCAAAGAACTGTGAATTTCTGTCATTATAAGAATATACAATCTCACAACAAACTCCTTGAACTCCTACTCTTTCAATCTTTTGACACCTTTTCCTCAATATTTATAAGTCTTAGGTACAGGATCAAAATGACTGCCAGAACATGTGCTGAAAGGGGTCCACAATAGTAGCTGTGCAAAACTAGACAAAAACAAACCTGGGATATTCAAACGAAAAAACTACTGGCAACTAAGGGATGCTGAAATCAGGAGGAATATTCTTCTCCAGGGAGAAGCACACCAATAGGCTAAACAGCAGTAAATAAGTATCCTTAAAAATAAATATACAATTTACAGATATTTTAATGTGAATTCATGTATTCAGAAATATATGTATATAAATATACATATATGTAAAACCAAGGAAAAACTAGGTCGTGAGTTTGAAAGACAGCAATGAGGAAGATATGCGGAGGTTTGAGGAGAGGGAAATGAAGCGGAAATGGTGCAATTATAATCTCAACAAAAGAAATAATTATAAAATTAAAAATAATTGTGAGTCAAAAAGCATTTTCAGGGTATTTATTAGAAATATTAACTACTTTAAAGCAGTGACCCAAGTTTATACTTAAGGAATATTATAGATGGTCTCAGCTTAACAGAAGAAGACTATGGAAGTAATACAATCAGGGACATAATTTAATACAATTTTTACACTAAAAACATTATTATCAATGAAGTATTTAACATAAGAGCAACATGGCTTTCAAGTAAAACTGTAGTGATCAGTGAGAAAACAAAACATAATATTTTATCATAACTGGATGGGAAAGACTAGCTGATGCTACAGTCAATGAATGACAAGTATCTAGGAACATGCTAATAGCATATCATAGTTCACAGTAAATTGGATTCATTGTAGAAATGTTCCAACCATACAAAAATTTGAGGTCTACCTTCTTCAAAGGACCCATTATTTATAATAAAAAAGAGAACAATATCCATTATATTCTATCTTTTTTACAAGCTAATATAAAAAGGAATTTTTATTAATGTTGTCATTCTTATATTGTAAGACAATATAAGTTAAGAAAACCAAACAATGGCAGTGGAAGTAAAAATCTTCGCAAAACTGTTCAAAAGAAATATTTGCAGTCTTTTAGGGTACTCCTGGAAGACTGAGTCCCATTCAGCCAGATATGTGCATATATATTGTTTCTACTTTATCAATGGGATGATATATTTACAACATCCCCTGTGAAGACAGCTCATAAAAAAGTTTTTAATAAGACATCTGCATCCCACTATGTGTTTAGTGTTAAAATCTTCACTCATACCATTTCCAAACCTTTAAGAAGCATATTTAACTTGGATGATGCACTGAAAATCTCAAACTTTTATACAACATGCTACATATCAGTTATGAATTCATTAATCATTTTCTAAGCCAAAAATCAGTTTTAGATGACCCCTCCCCTTGTTCTAGAGATAAACAGAATAGAAAGAAGCAAGCAATAAGTGAAGATAAAAAGCCACATCATATGAGACACTGAGTTGTAAGAGATAAGATCTCTCAATGGGAGTGATTTCTTTTCCAGGTACTGATTACTTATTGAAGAATAAGAAACATTCGACATAATATTTGACTTAAAAATGCAGACAAGAATTGATGATGAACAATGCATAATGGACAGGTTAAAAGTGGCAGCCTCTAAGAAGGAGCATCGTGATAGGTAATGCTGTCAGTGACAATGGAGTCTTCAAAAGTAATAAAAATCTAGAATATGCTACAAGTATGCCATGAGTGACTATAGACATGTGAGGGAGATGGGTGCTACATTATTCTGGTAGACAAAGGAAAATAATGCTTCAGTAGGAAAGGCAGGGCTGAATGCTGCTACAAACCACATATAAAGTGAAAAGGAATATGCTGGTTGAACAGCTGGCTCATCAACCATGAAAAGAGTGTGTTGGTCGCACAGGTGTTCCAGAAACTGAGTGTACATAGAGGAGAAACTGAAGAGAACACATTCGGCTTTTTATGCAAAAAAGCAGCTGTTCATTTCCTGATGCTAGCTATTGCTAGCATCATCACAACTGCTACCCTTTACTCAAAGGTAAAGTGCTTAATACAGAGACATTACAAGTCAATTTTCCTCTGGTAAGCAAAACTCAAATGTGTCCAATATAGTTTCTTACCTTTGGATGTTAAAAAGCTTCTGTAAATTGAGTAACATTTAGTACAAAGAGTTCAAAGAAAAAAATAGAAGCTTCCATTATTAAAAAAGAAAAAAAAAAGCCAGGCGGTGGTGGTGCACGCCTTTAATCCCAGCACTCGGAAGGCAGAGGCATGCAGATCTCTGTGAGTTCGAGACCAGCCTGGTCTACAAGTGCTAGTTCCAGGACAGGCTCCAAAACCACAGAGAAACCCTGTCTCGAAAAACCCAAAAACCCAAAAGACAAAACAAAACAAAACAAACAAACAAACAAAAAACCAAAAAACAAACCAAAAAAAAAAGAAACAAAATAGTAAATTCTCTAAAGTTGATTGTAAAGATTTGAGTAAGTAAAAACTGTTGTCGGTGAAACATGTTATGTAAACAATAAAAAACATTAACATAGAAAACAGAAAAAAAATGACCTAATGTAAAAATTACTAAATGGAAGCCGGGCCGTGGTGGCACATGCCTTTAAATCCAGCACTTGGCAGGAGAAGACAGGCAATCTCTGTGAGTTCGAGACCAGCCTGGTCTACAAGAGCTAGTTCCAGGACAGGCTCCAAAGCTACCGAGAAACCCTGTTTCAGAAAAACAAAACAAAACGAAAAACAAAGCAAAAAAAAGTGACTAAATGGTCACGCTCTTTTCAAAGGAAGGGATATGAGTCGCCAATGCGCATGAAAGTCATAACTTCCATTTGTTTTGCAAATTGACTTAGAATTTCTATTGCTATGGAAAATCACCATGATTCAGAAATACTTATAAAGGGAAACATTTAACCGGGGCTGACTTACACATTCAGGGACTTAGTCCTTTTTTGTAAAGTCAGTTACACAGGCAGATGGTGCTAGCCAGGGGTTCTACATCTGGATAGGCAGACAGGCAACAGGAAGAGAGAGAGAGAGACACTGTGTCTGGCTTGAACATTTGAAAGCTCAAAGATCACCCCTCCAGTGACACCTGGCTCAACATAGACATGTATCCTATTCCTTTCCAATAGTGCTACTCCCTATGAGTTTGTGGGGTCATTTGCATTCAAATCACCACACAAATCAAAACAGTGGTTTAGCCTTTCATTCATAAAGATTACTATTAATTAATTAATTGATTAATCCCAGTCTTTCTACCCTCTCTTCAGCAGATCCTTTTGTTTCTTGTTTTCTCAAGGCCTTTTCACGCAGGCATGTTATTTTGGCAAAATCCTGTTAAGTAATTTTGAGATAATCCACAAATTTTATGCTTGAATCCATTTGTATAATTTTCTTGAGGCTGTAATTAAAGTTATTTTGTTTTGTTAACAAAATAAAATATTATAAGATAAAATGAAAATTGTCTCATAAAAAGTTGGACATAGCTTGGAAGCATGGGTGTCACAGGAGAGGGTAGAAGGGAAGAGAGGAGGAAGAGTATGTAAAATATATTTCTTATAATTCTTAAAGTGTTTTTTTTTATTTTAAAACTATTCTTTTACACAAAAATTTATTTTTTAAATGTGTGATGCACATTAAAGCAAGGTTCTGATGACACAAATCTCTTCATCACTTGACATTGTTTAAAAGTATGTCTACTTAGTTCTTTTAAAGGAACCAGATGGGAAAATGAGTCTGGGTCTTGTATCCATGGGCGAGATCCATTCCACAGCAATGGAGTCACTGTGGTTAAACTGACACCCCAAAATAGATCTTCTGTATCAACAGACCTTATCTGTAGTAAGAGGTCATTTGTTTGTTCCCAGCTAACCAGATCACAACATACATAATCACACAGAAACTATATTATTCGCAATACTGTTTGTCCAATAACTTAAGCATATTTCTAGCTTGCTCTTATATCTTAAATTAACCCATTTCTATTAATCTGTGTATTGCCACGTGGCTGTGGTTTACCGGAAAGGTTATGACACATCTGTCTCTAGGTGGCAGTTACATGGATTCTCACTGATTCTACCTACTCTCTCTATTTATTTCGTTCAGTCTGGCTTTACTCTTTAAGCCATCGACTGAAAACAGCTTCTATATTAAGCAATGACAATAAAAAATATTCACAGTATACACAACCTCCCATATTACTTATCTTCTTCAAATCACCCAAAATATTAACAATGACAATGGTGCTAACTTCCAATTGTCTCACGAGTAGCCAGTACACAGTGGCCAGGGCAAGTCTAAAAGTACATGCTGCTCCCTCAATGCTGCATGTACTTTTAGAGTGGAGCTGTCTGGTACCTTATGTTAATCTTCTGAAAGGTCTGGATCAACCCTAGAAAACTGTATTGCAGATATGCCTACTAATTAGCTCTGCCTGTTGCACTCTTTGTTTCTGAACAGTTGCAGCAATCCTGTACCTCTGTTTGTTCTAGTTACATTCCTATTGCATTGTCAGAGGAAGGGCATGTTTAAGACTGCCAGGTTTACTTTTATTCCTGGGTAATATTCACAGAGTTTAAAGGATATCCTTTTCATCTTCTAAACTGAAACATTAATGAAGATTTTTCATAGTGATTTTTTAAAAGGGCAGTTAATTAAAAATGATGTTAGTTTGTGCTCTGAGCAATGGATCTCAGATTAGAAAGATTAGGATACAGATATGAACACAGAGATAGGCATTAATTGAGACACTGCCATCTATAAGACATGGAGAGGCATCATATGACACCAAGTTGCTGAAAACCTGACGTCTATGTTCTAGCCATAAAAATAACAGAAAATAAATTTCTTTTGTTTTAGCCATGCGGAATTTTGTTATGACAGTTTTCGATACTCTCTTGTTTCCTTTATATTGAACACTAATCACAGGTTTCTCAAAGCATTTGTATAAGAACTAAAAATAGTGCAATCTTAACACATACCTTAGTAGCAAGTGTGTTGTACATGGTCAACAGTCAGTCAGTAGTAACACTAACACCGTATAATACATCATCAATATTGTACGTGCTTCAGGCTTAAAATGCAACATATTGATTCTCACAGTATTTGAGCTGTGAAATTAGTACAGTATGACATTGCAAGCAGATGCAAATGTGTGTGTGTGTGTGTGTGTGTGTGTGTGTGTGTGTGTATGTGTGCCTGCATGTCAAAGGGAGAAAAAAGGGTTGACCATGAAATGACCTTTAATTCAATATGTCCCATTTGAATCAAACTTCTTATGTTCCCAAAGGTACCTTCTGATAGCTTAGCAGTGAGAAGTTTTTTTAAAAAGCTGAAAGGCAAGGATGCTGAGAGGTTTTGCAGATTTATATGTTTACAGAATGTGTTCCATTAATCAACGGGGAACAGTTGCAGAAGGAAAGTGATGAGAGTGGTTGGAATCCATCAGGGAGATGGTTTGCACTCTGGGGATGAGGCCACTTGGTAGTCAGCAATGCTGTAGAGTATTAAGATCTGTTGCTCTGTAGGAATACACACTGGAGATTGTGCACATAGTTTTTATTTTGCTACCTACAACTTAGAAATATTTTTTTTTTGCTTTACAGAGATGCTAAAAGGCAGAAAAATCTTAAAATGAGATACAGGGATACTTGGAACTTTGCTATTTACAAATACAAGCACCTTTCATTATACCAAACAGATAAAGTATCCCTGGACTCAGTAGTTAAGTAGAAAGATTTATTTGTATGTGGTATGAATAAAATTGTATTAAGGATTATGTATTTCAAAGAACAATGTGTATGAGTCCATGTATATGTGGAGATACCTCCAAATGTTTGGACATATGAGTGTGGAAGCCAGCAATTGACTTCAGGAGTCTTCCTCAATCATGCTCTACCTTATTTTCAGATATTATCTCTCATGGAATCTGAGGTTCATAGATTTGGCTGAACTAGGTGGGCGATGTAGCCCAGGTATTCTCCTGATGTCACCACCTTAGTGTTGGTATTAGAGATACATATTTCCACATTTTGCATTTTATTTGTGTCCTTAGGGCTCTTAAGTCAGGGGAATCACTTCAGTGACTGAGCCATCTCTTCATCCTTCATTAAAATTTTAAAGATATTAATCTTATTAACATAATCCTTGAATAAGACACTCTTAAATAAGGTAAAAGTTTTTACTTTCTTAAAATGAAACACAAATAAAGCATGGTCACTTTACTACCAGTGAAACAGATTTATCTTTTGCTATTGCACCTCATAGAAAAAATGATGAAATTATAGTGCAGTGTGCACAGTGTTTGTGTAATCTTCTGTATGACATTATTCTAATTTCTTGTATGTTTGCTTGCAATGAAAGGATCACAAAACTATCTATTCATACAGAAAATTTATAAATTGCCAAGAGAACCATGTGAAGTACACAAAAATATTGTATAGTTCACATTGTTACAAATAGCATCAAACATGAAAAAGTGTGTGAGGTAGTACTTTAAGTGAAATCACTCTCAGTAGCTTTGTCAACTGTGAGCACTTGTGGGGGCTTATCTATATGTGGGTGTTTGAGTGTGGAATTAAAAATTGATACCAGTGTGTTTCTCAGTCATATGCTTTTAGAACAAGTCTGTAATGGAGCCTGGAATTCTTTGACTTGGCTACATAATACCCAAGAATCCTCCCTCTGTCACGGCCAACCCCATGCTGAAGGTAAAGAGAGAGGTGCTCTTGTACCTGTTTTTTTTTTTTTTTTTTTTTTTTTTTTTTTTTTTTTTTAATGTAGGTGCTCTGTAGCTGAACTCAGGTCTTGATCCTGTATCACAGGCACTTTGACCTCTGGACCTTCTTCCCAGCTCCCATAAATATCAGTTTTTACCAGAAGTTGAAGTTTTAAAAGTTATTGTCTAAACTTTACCAACTAAAATCAGAGTTCATACCAAAACTGAGTAACTAAATTTTCAATCAGAACAGAATTATTTATAATCGCTGCGTTAATTTAATGTTAGATGAATATGCTTACCTTTCTCCCAGTCTAGAAGATTTTAGTACAGTGATAAATGTTTCTTTGGGCAAAAGATACCTACAGTAGGAAACCAAAACAAAATTAAAAACAAAATTGTAAAGCATGTAGTTTTTCCACTGACTATCAAAAAATAAGCATTTCTCGTTGCTTTATTTTAGTTTTTAACTGCTTAGCATACAGGGAGTTTATAAAAGCGTCACTGTGGGGTAGCAAAAACATATGAAAACCTGTTATTTTAAGTTTTCTAAATTGTCGGCAGAATGATTCACAAAAATAATCAAAACTACACTAGTTACTGAGTGTACCAGAATCCACAGTGTGCCTAAAATATTTTAGTTTACCTAAAAATGAATTTCGTGAGGGAAGCTCAATGAAGTGTTCTTGATTTGTGATAAGTAAAACAAAGCTCTTAGACTCTACAGGTTATTACTCTGTAATTACTCTGCGGAAAACAAGCATCGCCCTCTGGTGTCTGTACCAGAAGCTGCAGGCAACATTAGAAAGAAGTAACAGTTATTTTTAGGTTGACTTGCAGACTGAAACTAAACAGCATTTGAGCATTGTTTTAATGGAAAATGGTTACTTTAACTCATGTTTCTATTAAAAACACTAAGCATTTTATATCACTTATCAAAGTGGCCTTTTCAATTTATGAAGGAAAATTTGATGTCTCTCCCCCTGAAAAGAAAAGATCAGTAGAATGCACGGTACATTTACTGGCTTCTCATGATTTTAGAAGACACCAGAATCCAATTTGCTATTTAATGCTTCACTACTACTTCATATTCAAATATATGGTATTTAAGTTACAATAATATTTTAGAATTACAGACACATGAAACTATTCATTACCACTAGAGACATAATAATGATTAACAAGAGTACCCAACCTATCAGTGAAGATATGAGTTCTCTTGATTGTGATTTACTGAAAATAAATAACACTGGTCTATCAGGAAATAATGTCATTCAGTCTGAAATAAAGAGAATAGTCACATACAAAAGAAATAGTTAATAGGTTGATAATAGGTAGACATGTTAGAGAGATGTATGTTGAAAAGAGCTGTTTGTTCATCCCAGCCACCCAGAACTGAAATAATCACACAGAATTGTATTATTTAAATTACTGATTGGCCCATTAGCTCTAGCTTCTTATTGGCTAACTCTTATGTCTTAATTTAACCCATCTTCATTAATCTGTATATTGCCATGTGTTGGTGGCTTACTGGGTAAAGTTCTGGCATCTCTCTCCAGTGGGCTACATGACTTCTCCCTGACTTTGCCTCCATTCTCCCAGCATATTATTTAGTTTTTTTCACCTACCTAAGTTCTGTCCAATCAATAGGCCAAGGCAGTTCCTTATTCATTAATGGTAATCAAAGCATAGAGGGAAATCCCACATCACCTCCCCTTTTCTGTTTAAATAAAAAAGGGGGTTTTAACTTTAACATAGTAAAATTACATAACAAAACAGGTATCAAGTAAGAATTATAGTTACAATATTTCTATCTACTTTATAATAACTAAGGAAAACTATAATTATAACTATCTACTCTTCAACTTCATCAAAGACTCCAGAAGGATATAATATTACTTAAGAAAACAGGAAGGGTATTATAAGCAACTTTCAAAACTCTAGAAATGACAGAGACTTCTCACTGCCTGCATCATCACCCAAAGTTCTTCTGTATTGTTGGGGCATCCATATTCAGCCTACTGGCCCATAGTATCTGGCAGACTTTTCTATGAAGCAGGAAAATTTAAAGACAGTTCTGCCTATGCTGGAAGTTTGTCAGTCACTTTTTCTTGTGTTCTGCAGAATGTCTGGCAGATTTTTTCATGAAACAGGAACCCCTAAGGACTATCTTACCTTCTTCAGGCAGTTTCAGCAGTCATCTCTTTGTGGGTCCTGCATGTTTAAACAACTCTCTAAGGAGCCTCTTTGATGCCCATCTTCCTCTTGAAATTATTGGTGCTGCCAGGAACAGATGTATCTCACTGTTATGAAAAGTATTTTTTGAGGAGTTCACTGCAACCTTTCAGGGGGTCTTGATCCATCAAACCACATTAGTCTAGGAAAATTCCACAAGTTCTCATTCTTTGTGAAAACAAAAGATAAACCTCTTTTTCAAAGCAACATACTCTTAGGCCCAAATTCTAAAGTCAAGTTACTTTTATAATATACATGCTGGTTTAGCTTAGTACCCCATAGAATAAAATGTCTCTTTGTACTTAGCTTCTTCACAGTCAAAAAATTTAAAGACAACACAATAATACATAATACAGACTCTCTGTGTATTTTTCATATTTATGTGGCTTATTTATTTTACTCCTTTTAATCTATGACTGTCTATTCTGTCTCTGTAAAGACTTTGTTTTATTTCTTAAAAACCATTTACTTCTTTTAATAACTATACTCTTTTTCTTCTCTCCCCCAAGCCTATGTACATATATCTAACACTGTGACCCATTTAGAGGTCTTTTATGTCTGAATCTGTTCTATTGTGTATCTGTAATTCTTTACTGACTAGGAGCACTTCTTAAAATTTTAAGCACTTCTTAAAAACTTAAGCTGCACCATTGCTAGGGAAATACAGAAGTTTCTGCTTGCCCCACCCTGTCCAGATTGGTGGAGCTATTTGCTGCCTCAGAGAGCCATGCACAATACCCCATCTCTGATCCATGTTGACACCAAGCAAGCTGTTGCATGTTGGTCACAAACCCCATTCAAATGCTCCACCTCCTGAAAGAGCCACAGGTCACACTGGCAGCATGGCCCAGAAAATCAGCATTTCAAAATGGTGCAGTTTTTTTCCTGCCACTACGAAATCCTCTCTTAAAGGAGCCACAGTGTGCAGCCAGCAAGCAAAGGTCCATGGGAAAAAATGTGGCTAAACTTTGTCTTTTAGTGGAAGGTGAATGGATATATAGGTGGCAGGTAGGTTGGTAGGTAGATGTATGAATGGATGAATTGATGGTTAGGTAGATGGAGATAGATAGATAGATGATAGATAGATAGATAGATAGATAGATAGATAGATAGATAGATAGATAGATTCCAAAACTTTGAATAGTCTCTATTGCCAGTTTTGTCTTTGGACTCAGTTGTTCAATCTAGCTTAAACTTTATATGAATTTATGTAGCACAGGCTGGGTTTTAACTTGAAATTCCCATAACTTAGCTTCCCCAATCATAGGGTTATGACATTGTTTATACTTTCTTATTTCAAAGTCTGTATTAGTGAGATACTTTTTTCCTGTCAGGCAGGCTGGCTCTGTTTTGGTGTTTTTCCAGCTCCTTGCAATTCCTTCATTCTTAACAAACATTAAACAACGATGTAATTACACAGGAATATAACTTGCAATAATAAATTCTTGCCAACTGCATAAATAATCGGCTTTTTTAAACATTAAGAACATCTGACAGAATTATTCATTAAACTTCATGTGTTCCAAGAGTTCAGGGAATGCTATGTACAACCTACAGTTTGCCCAGATGGATGCGTAGTCCTTGATTTCTCAATTTGGCAAACTTTATTAATCATTGAACACTCCTCCACAAATCCTTCCCTGAATTTTTCAAACAAATTCTGCCTCTTTATCTCTTGAGCATTTTTTTAAAGAATAATTTTATGAACATCGTACCCTGTATCACCATTAGGCTCAAAATTGAATAGTAAAGCCTCCTGATAATTATTACAACATTAATACTTACAACTGTGCCTTAGACAGGACTGGGTGCATTACATATTTATGAGTTTTATGTCTTAACATAAAGCGAGTCATTCCTAGATAGTGTTCTCAGTAGTCAACATCCTCTGCATGCTCCTCCAGCTGTGCTTTTGATCTGATGCCAGACTGTAACATCCAAGGATGATTTCTCTTTTTCAATGGGTACATTTGTATTCAAGAGTAATCTTTTTTGGTAACACCATGAAATCTAAAGCAACCTATTTTAATTTTTACACTAACTATTGGATATGTGAACCAGGATGATATGGAAAATAGACTTTGCATTAAAGATATTAAGGAGGTAAGAGATATATAGGATTAAGTGTAGAATTATAAAATGGAAACAAACAAGACCCAGGGTGGTTTACAGAGTGATAAAATGGCTTTAATGGATTTAATTAACTTACTCTATAAGAAATGAAAATTAAGGAATCATTCTTGTCTGAACTGAGCTATTAACATAGTTTTAACTGCAGACTTTATGGCCAGAAAGTCATAGAGCAGATGGTAAATTTATAGTCATTTTGAGCCTATGGAGAAGAGAGGGTGAAAAAATATAGTACATAAACTTCATGTATTCAGAAATAAACTCAGGATAGAGTGGTTAGAATAATTTCTAAATAGTGTTTTAATATTTTCCATTATGGACTCTATTTTATACACTGAAAAATATTTTTTGTATAAGTAAGAGGATTCATTGCTTGAGACAACACCAAAATTTTAGTTTAACAGGGGAAATAAATACAAAACTAAATATAACTATTTTTGAATTTGTAAAATTAAAGATAATATGTACATATCCATGTTTGGCAAATTCAACAAGAATTAGATTCTCAGTTGCTGCCTCAGTTCTAAGATGGGGGCTACAGAATAATAATGGAATTTGACAAGAAATCTCAAAAATTACATGTGTGTGATTATTTTATTATATAACTTGATCCTTAAACTTGTGACTTTATTCAAAATTATAAATTCATCTGTATGATTTTAAAAACATGTAAGTGTTATTTGTATAAGTCACTATATAGTAAATCTGCAAAGAAACAATATTTGATTTGCAAATCTATCAGGCCTTTAACTTACTGTTGGTGAATGAATTTATGTTTACATGTTGTATTAAAGTATGGTTTCCAGAGCATTATTTCAAGATGTCAAATCTTAGTAGAGTCTGCATCTGCATCAACACACTCCGATTGGGAATCTTTGTCAACCAATTATCTTTTAGAGCTGGGACCAAGTTAGGGCATGGCTTTCTGGGTACCTAGAGAAAAAAAGGCATGCAACCTATGAGTTCTCTTTCTGTAGTTTTCATACTACACAGTTGAGTGTGGATTTTTGTTACTGTTTTGTGAGTTTGCCCCTTATAGTAAAGAAAAACAAAGTTGTTCTATTTTTTAGCTACCTTGAATTTTTCTCAACCTGAGGTAATTCAATAGTTGGCACCCAACATGGGGCTCGGGTCCCCCATGACCCTAGACAGCTACTGCCAGGCTCCATGAGGTGCACTGGGGTAAGGTCCCTGTGAGGCAGCCCTTAGTAAGCACTAGCCTTGGTAGCATCTTGGAGCCAGTGTGGGTCACCTTTGCCATTGGTGGACTGCAATTGCCTTGTGGGTCCAGCTTTTCCAGCTCTGAAAGCTTGGGCAGGGCATGGGCTTCCCCTAGGTGTCTCTGTTGGTGTTGCTGCCTTACTCTCCTTACACTTGCTTTTAATTTGAGCCTATTTTTCAGTATCTAACACTATTACCAATTCAGACTGTTCAAGCCTACCACGTGGCTACAACTGTGCCACAACTCCTATTGGCCATTAACGGTTATTGCATCTACTCCAACTCATTACAGGTAAAATTTATAAAATCAAATTTATAATTTAAAATGGCAAGATGAAAGATAATAATTCAAGAATCCAGCAGGTTTTTTTTTACTTATACCTGGTATGATATTATGCAAAGTTTATGTGATTTCCCTTCTACATTCCTCTATTTGATTCTGGGGATTTGCTTTGTCCTTCATATTTTCTCCTTAAAATCATTGATTGATAATAGGACCAAAAAATGGACACTTTTAAAAATGATAAAGTCTTTACAGACTGAAAATGACCAACTAAGAGGAAAATTCAGCACTCTAACTTATACAAGTAATAATCAACCCCTAAATGGTGTCCCCAACCCTGAGAATAAACTTTGTTGAGAGAGGGGATGTTGTCTACTAGAATTACTTACAGCTTTCATGGGGGCATTTTAAATCTTTTCACCACCGTCTTTTGTAAAGTCTGGATCTCTTGTCTGGTGTTTTGTTTTAATATCCTCATTGAAGATTCCAAGGTATGAAGTCTGTCCAGTAAAGATAACATCTCATCTTTGGAGGTATTATAGCATGCATATTACATTCCTGGAGAGAGAGTTTATCCATCAAGATTGACTGTTTAGCAGATTTTGATGGATATATTTAGCAACACATTTTTTTTAGTCATGTCTCAGTATCCTCTGTCATTGGCCAGGGTTTTTTTCATCAAAATTGTTGTATTCCTTTTCATTTTACCTTTTGAGGCCATTGTCCTAATTTTCTCCACATTTGCTTACAAATTATTTAATATTATGACATGATGTCTTAATCTTTAATTTATACAGGCATTAAGTATTATATTCAATAGTTATTCATGTTTATTATACATATAGTCAGATTAATTAGGATCTTTAGATACATAGAAATCATATTCTGCCTAGATAGATAATCTTCAACCACTTCAAAGATCTGTAGAATATGGCATTTACATAACTTAAGGTTCTGTTGACATGAGACATGACTGCTCCTGAAAGCACCAATATACTCCTGAGAGAATGCTGAGAACTGAAGACATTCCTCTTGGAGTTTGTTTGCTTTTTGGTTCAATTGGCCTTTGGGCAAGGAACTGCCCATGCCTCAACCACTGACAAAGTACATGTTATACAGACTAGATAAACAGGACACTAAGAAAAATAAAACTGCAAAAACTTGCCAAGACAGAGTAAGAAAGCTAGCATTTTTTCTTTGCTAAAGCTGAAACATGAAGACCTCTCTTAAAGGAGTTGCAGCATGCTGCCAGCTACAAAGCCCATCTGAAAAAAATGTGGCAAAACTGTGTCTAAAATTCCTTTCCAAGCCTTCTCAGATTTGATGTGGTTTTAGCAAACACACATTGGAGTGCCAATTTGTTGAAGAAGACTGCTTGTTCATTTCCCAGCTGTCACACTCCTGAAATAATCACATAGAAACTATATTATTTAAATCACTGCTTGGCCAATTACTTAAGCATATTGATAGCTCAGTATTACATCTAGAATTAACCCATTTCCATTATTTTATATTTTACCATGAGGCTCGTGACCTACTGACAAGATTCTAGCTGGCAGCTTATGTCTTTCCCCTCTGGCAGCTAAATAACATCACACTGATTCTGCCTTCTTACTACCAGCATTCAGTTTAATTTTCCCTGCCTAGTTCTACTCTACCCAATCACAGGCCAAGACAGATTCTCTATCCATTAACAAATAAAGGCTATATATATATATATATATATATATATATATATAGACTTCATACTTCCTACCATGGCTTTAGTTTCTGAAATATATGGTAAGCATGTGTTTTTCTGAGAAACTTTAGTGTGGGAGATTCTTCTGTCTATGTACTTCTTTGATTGGTTAATAAATAAGGAACTGGCTTGGCCTCTAGCATGGGAGAAAGAAGGGCAAAAATCAGTGAGATGCCATGGAGCCCTGCTGGAGACAGATGCTAGAATTTTAGCCAGTAAGCCACAGCCACATGGCTATACACAGATTAATAGAAATGGGTTAAATTAAGGTGTAAGAGATATCCAATAAGCAGTTAGAGCTAATGGGTCAATCAGTGATTTAATTAATATGTTTTCTGCATGATTACTTTGGGTCTAAGCTAGCTAGGCAGCCAGGAGCCAACAAATAACACTCCTTCCAACAGATTGGTGCTAATGTGGCTAACTAAAATCCGCTTAAAACCTGAGAAGGCTTAAAAATTAATTTTAACCATGAAAAAACAGAGTTTTGCGTGGTTTGTTAGCAACATTTTCTTGGGTGGGCTTTGTTTGCTAGAAGCAAGCAGAGGCATGACTCCTTTTAAGAGAGGTTTTCCTGATTAAGCCATAGCAGGAAAAAAGCCACACCATTTTGAAATGCAGGCTTTCTGGGCCATCCTACCTGTGTGACCATTGGCTCTTATGGGCAGCAGGTCCTGGTACAGAGCACTTAAGTTGGTTTTGTGAGCAGACTGCTGCGTCTTGCTTAATGGCAACATGGACTGGCTGTGTGCTTGAGAATGGGGTTGTGTGCATGGCTCAGAGGCACAAACATCTCCACCATGCCGGACTGGGTGGGGCAAGCAGGAAGTACCATATATACCGTAGTAATGGAGCAGTTTTAGTTTTAAAATGCTTAGCATTTTAAACAGCACTCTTTGACAGTAAAGAATTACAGATATTCAATAAAGACAAATCCAGATGAGTCATAGTGTTAGAAAAATATGCATAACTTTGGAAAAGAGAAGAAAAGGAGTATAGAAAGTAATAAAATAAAGTTAATGCTTTTATAAAGGAGGTAAAGTCTTTAAAGAGATAGAGTACAGATAGTTATAGATTAAAAAGGTAAAGAAAAATAAACCATGTAAAAATGGAATATACACAGAGAGTCTGTATTATGTATACTATTGTGATTTCTTTATAATTTTTTACTGTGAAGGAGCTAAGTACAGAGACATTTTATTGTATGGGCTGCTAAGCTAAACCAGCATATATGTTCTAAAGGTATCATGACTTCCAAATTTGGGTATAAGGATATGTTGCTTTAGAAAAGATGTCCTCTTGTTTCCATAGAGGAAGAGAACATGTGGATTGCTTCCAGACTGATATGGTTTGATGGACTAAGACCCCCTGAAAGGTTACTTTAAACACCCCTCAAAAATTACATTGCCAATTTGGGTCTCTGTCTCTGTCTCCAGACCCAAATTGGAGCACCGGACAGAAATCTCAAGGTCCAAATCAGGAGCAGAAGGAGGGGGAGCACGAGCAAGGAACTCAGGACCGCGAGGGATACACCCACATTCTGAGACAATGGGGATGTTCTTTCGGGAATTCACCAAGGCCAGCTGGCCTGAGTCTGAAAAAGCATGGGATAAAACCGGACTTGCTGAACATAGCGGACAATGAGGACTACAGAGAACTCAAGAACAAAGGCAATGGGTTTTTGATCCTACTGCACGTGCTGGCTTTGGGGGGGCCTGGGCGGTTTGGATGCTCAACTTACTAAACCTGGATGGAGGTGGGCGGTCCTTGGACTTCCCACAGGTCAGGGAACCCTGATGGCTCTTCAAGCTGATGAGGGAGAGGGACTTGATCGGGGGAGGGGGAGGGAAATGGGAGGCGGTGGCGGGGAGGAGGCAGAAATCCTCAATAAATAAATAAATATTTTTTTTAAAAACTGCAATTAAGTCTCAGTGTGAATGTTGAAGGAGAAGCTCAGACCATGACAGACAACCATATCCCAGGATATATGGGAAGGTTCACAGTCTGTGTTTTAGTCAAGCCGAGTCATCTATAATAGTAAATCTTGTAGTCATGTTAGATTTTCTAGATATATAGAGCTATATTTCATTTAGATAGGTTATTATTCAACTCTTTCAGAGACCTTCAGAATGTGGCATTTAAAATTTTTTTAAGAACATAGGACTTTTCATGACAATGAGACACATCTGTTCCTGGCAGCACCAGCTACTTCAAGAGGAAGATGGGCATTGAAGAGGCACCTTATGGAGCTGGTTATCTATTTAGGCATGAAACTGTCCATGCGTCAACCACTGACAAGGTACATGGTATCCGGAAATGGACAAGCAAGACACAAGGAAAAAGACTGCCAAATCTTGCCAAGACAGGGTAAGATAGTTCTAAAAAAATTTCCTACCTCTAAAAATGGTCTGTCAGTTATGCTAGGCCTCAGCCAAAGTTGGTTGCTTCAACATTGCAAATGAGACTTTGGGTGTTTGCCCAGGTAGTCAATTGTCCTGTCATTTGTTGTACATTTTTGTAAGTTGCTTGATTGCACTTCCTGCTTACTCAAGCAATATTATTTCCCTTCTCAGATCTTTGCTTGGGTTAAAGTTGTAGTTACTTTTATCTCATGACTTGGCCAAAATATTTATTTACAAATCTTAAACTGAATAGGATAGGATAAATATTGAGACATTTGTCTCGTTTCTTACTTGATTTATTTGTTCTTACTGTATATAATTTTTTTTTATTGAGAAAAAAAATTTCCGCCTCCGCCCAGCCTCCCATTCCTCCCGCCCTCCCCCCAATTCTCTCCCCCTCCCTCTCAACTCTGAAGAGCAGTCAGGGTTCCCTGC
>NC_022013.1:31671752-31673684 GCF_000317375.1 Microtus ochrogaster | reverse complement strand
CCAGAACCTGGAAACAACCTAGATGTCCTTCAATGGAAGAATGGATGAAGAAAGTGTGGAATATATACACATTAGAGTTTACTCAGCGGTAAAAAACAATGACTTCTCAAATTTTGCATGCAAATTGATGGAAATAGAAAATACTATCCTGAGTGAGGTAACCCATACCCAAAAAGATGAACATGGGATGTACTCACTCATAATTGGTTTCTAGCTACAAATAAAGGTCAGTGAGTCTATATTTTGATATCCTAAAGAAGCTAAATAAGAAGGTGAACCCAAAGAAAAACATATAGCTATGCTCCTGTATATAATTTTTAATTAGGCTTAAAACTCTTTTTTAAACAAAAGGGGGTGCTGTAGGAATTCCTACTGCTAATAGTGTTTAAGTTACCTGACCACTTTGGTGTGGCCTCTTATACTATTTATGTCCTTTTTGCCAAAATAATAAACTATGAAAAAGATTTAATGTCATGTTGCCAAATATCTTTAGTATGAAGATATAAAACTTTATGTTAAAATATAAAGAATAAAGTTTGTAAGTAAAGCATGTTTGAAACAGATTTTTTTTTAAAAAAAAAAAAAAAGTACATGGTCTCTTTACATAGTACTGACTGGCCTTGAACTCACAGCAATCACATACCTCTACCTTCTGAGTCCTGGAATTGAAAGTATATATTATCGCACCAGGAACTAATGAGATAGTTCTGTTTTGTCTTGTTATCAGTGTTGGCCAATTCTGGCATTAATATTGGAGGGCACCAATATTAATCTTTCTGTGTCTGAATTATATCACTCAGGTTGATTTTTTTTTTACTTCCATCCATTTGTTTTCAAATTTTATGATGTTATTATTTTTAAGAACAAAGTAATACTGCACTATGTAAATGTCCCATATTTTCTATATCTATTGTTTATTTGGGTAACATATATGCTTTTTCCAAGTTCTAGCTATATTACAAATAATGCTGCTATGAACACAGTTGAGAACTGTCCCTGTGGCAAGACAGAGCATCCTTTGAGTATAAGCCCAAGAGTGGTGTTGCTGAATCTTGAGGTAGGTTGAGTCCCAATTTCCTGAGAAACTGCCATTCTGATTTCCAGATCTTGTGGTAGATTGATTCCCAACTATTTGAGATTGAGTGGGCTGCTTGTTTGTTCTGGTCTCCCTGCTAGCTTACAACTTAATTAATTCCTAAATCCATATTAAATAAACACTACTTGACCCATTAGCTCTAACTTTTTATTGGCTAACTCTTAAACATGAATCTAACTTATTCCTATTAATATGTGTATCGCATGTGGCAGTGGCTTATCGGGAAAGATTCAACATGCCTTTCTCTGGTGGCTCCATGGTGTCTCTTTCTTACTCTGCCTTTTTTCTTCCCAGTATTCAGTTCTGTCTCCCCCACCTACCTAAGTTCTGACCTATCAACTAGGCCAAAGCAGTTTCTTTATTAACCAATGAAAGCAACACAAAGACAGAAGGACTTCCTACACCATTTCCCCTTTTCTGTTTAAATAAAAAGTAAGGCTTTAACTTTAACATAGTAAAATTACATATAATAAAACAGTTATCAAGCAATTAAGAATTACAGTTACAATATTTATATCTACTTTATGTTTTACTATAACTAAGGAAAGCTATAACTATCTATCTATTTTTAAACTCCATCAAAGACTCCAGAAGGCTTTGTACCTATGGCAGGGAAAAACAGAACTAGGCAGGGAAAGCTTGGCTGTATGCTGGGAAGAAGATGGGTGGAGTCAGAAAGATACTATGGAGACACCACTAGAGTACAACACACTGGAACTTTAGCTGGTAAGCCACTGCCACGTGGTGGTACAAAGAGATGGGGAGAGATAAGGCAGAAGGGGAGGATGGGGGGAACTTGGGGAAAAAGGAGGATTGGGATAAAGGAAGGTTGGATA
>NC_022013.1:31668512-31671147 GCF_000317375.1 Microtus ochrogaster | reverse complement strand
GGAGGAGGGGGGGAAGGGTGGGAAAAGGAGGAGGGAAATAGGAGGCTGGGAGGAGGTGGTAACTTGTTTTTTTTCCTTTTCTCAATTAAAAAAACATTTAGCATAAAAAAAAGATTAATAGAAATGGGTTAAATTAAGATGTAGGAGTTAGCCAATAAGAAGCTAGTACTAATAGGCCAAGCAGTGATTTAATTACTACAATTCTGTGTGATTATTTTGTTTTTGGACAGCCAGAACAAACAAGTAGTCCTTTCTCCTACAGCAGAGCACTGAACTGAGTTCCAAAGTTTAGTTGAAGAGTGGGAGGAATAAGAATGTGAGCAAAGAGGTCAAGACCATGATGGGGATACATGTTAAAATGGCTTACCTGAAGAATGGGAGCCCAGCAACTCTGGCCTGACAGGGAAGGAACCAGCATTAGATCAAACTAGGCCCTATAAACATGATTTCTTAATCCTATAAAATGTACTAATTATCCATTTAGAGTTATTATAAACTGCTATAAACAATCTCTCTACAGCATTGTATTAATAATAGAAAAACTGCCTATTATTCTGTTTCAATAGAAATGAATGAATCTCCCTGAATGCAATAGACAACTGTGAGATGACACACTGTCCCCCAATTACTAACGCTTATACACAAATTTCATTTATCTAATATGACTCACTTTACAATACAGCATTAGAAGTTTCCAAATGTTATGTCTCTTTATATGTCTGTAGTAGTTAAGACAATAATGATAATCATGTTTCTAGAATTGTAAAATGTGTTCATTTCATCTTCACAATCCTTGTGATTTAAAAGCTAGTTTACTAAAATATAAATAAGTCATGAGGCAACAGGAATGTAAATATCTGATCAAATGTATGGAAAATATGGGTTTTATTTTTCTGTAAATATACAATTTTTATTTAATTGAGATAATTAAAGTTTAAAAGATTAATGAAATTGCATGTTTGAAGATAAAATCTCGAATGAAATAAAGAAATTAATGAATATTTTAGGCAGGTATTAAACATATATTTTAAAATAATAATGTATTGAGTATTCATTATCAAAGGATGGTGTAACCCAGAATCACATTTCTGTTCAATAAAATGAGAAAAATTAAATAAAGTATCTTCATTAATTGAGAGCAACCAAAACAGCAATATTTATGGAACAAAACATAGTAAAAGACAATCACTCTGGCTCCGAGCCAAGGACAGAAACCTGCTTTTCTCAGAAATATTTTTAGTTCTGAGGCAGGTGTTTAGGTCAAAGTTTGAACCATGCTTGCAAATGTACCACAGCTCTCATGTACAACAATTAAATAAAGAACCAAATACAAATTTGCCGTGGGTGAGTGAAAAACTCTATTTGTGGTTCGAATTTCAGCAATTTTGCCCTAGAATCAAGAAGAGTCAGGAGTGAAGGAGCTTATTCAGTACCTTCAGCTTATCCTTCAGTAGCAAAAGGTATTGTTTATTGTCAAGACTCCCAACAAATTACCATGAACCATCACAAAGGAAACAATAAAAAATCATCCCAGAAAACATGCATGTCCTACAAATATTATTAGCCCAAACTTTCAAATTTATTGAATGAGAAGACAATTTAGCATAAGAAAGAAAAAAATCCAAATAAAATCAACAGGAAAATCATAAGATAATGTATAGAATTATAGTCCATTGAAGTCATAAGAATAGATTTTCATATACATAATAAGAAATTATACATTTAATTATGTGTGGTTGTGTGAGGGCGGGTTATGTTCATGAGAATTTAGGTATCTGTGGGTCCCATAAAAGGTGTTAAATAAACAAATATTGGAGTTACAGGCAGTTAAGTGTTTCTTTATGTGGGTTTTATGAGCTGAGCTTTGCCCTTCAGCACATACTGGTAACTGTGGGCCATCTCTCCCATACTATGATCAAATTTAGAGTACTAAACTCTATGCAATAGATCTCAAAAAAAAAAGATCTTGGCTTATTCAACAGTAATGACAAAACAGAAGGAATTTTGAAATATAATGCTTTTAATCTTTAGTTCATATAAGAAAAAAATTACTTAGTGACTTGAATATGCAAATCATGTATAAAACTAGAGATGTAGAATATGGAAGAGCAGTTTTAATTTAAAAAGTGTGATGATCTATAATTTCTGAAATTGATGAATTTAATATTGAAAATCGTTTTTATGTAAACTAAGTCATAGTGGGAATTTAATCCTTCCTCCTACTATCACTATATTGTGAAATATAATCTTAAATATATGCCAGGATAGTTGGTGATCTCAGGATATCAAAAATAACAAGGAAGGTAGATAGTCAAGAAATAAGTGGGTTCTCCTATATTTGAAAGAAGGCACTGAGATACAAGTTCTTGGTACAAATGAACAGAGTAAGTGTATGCTGAGGAGACACAGGAAATGAAGTGGCCAGGTGATTTGGAACACTTATGAAATTCAAGGCAAGGTTATGGTCAAGAACATAGAAGACTTGTAGGTTTTTAAACTTCTTAAAAGTTTCTTTTTATCCCAATCATCCTTTTTCCCCAAGTTCCCCCCATCCTCCCCTTCTCCCTTTTCTCTCCCCATTTCCCCTTACCTCCATCCCATCCCACCCCCAAGATCCCAATTCTCCCCCCGGCAA
>NC_022013.1:31643887-31666193 GCF_000317375.1 Microtus ochrogaster | reverse complement strand
AATAAAAAAATAAAAAAATACATTGTATAAATCTATTAAAATTTCAAATAAATTATTATTAAAATATTGTCACCTAAAAAATTTTCTTTTTTAGTTGTTAGTGAATTTTATGTATTTCCTCTTTAAGGACATATATCATCTTCATATGGTTGGTTGGATTGGGGGAAGGGGAGAACAGGAGGTACTTGGTAGCTTGGAGGGAGGGAAAATTGTGGTCAGATTGTAACAAATGAAGGAAGAATAAAAAATTTTTTTGCATGAAATATATCAGAATAGGTATACCTATTGCTTGAATAAGAAGAGTGAAAATCATTTATTTTAAACCTTCCTTATTACAATATTGCTCATCTCAGTTATCTGTACTAATGGGGAGGATCAGTGGTGTGAAACATTCAGAATGCCTGATAATCAAAAAGTTGTGAGTGCTTGCAAACAATTTATGTGCTCGACAGTTTAGTAGTTTCACCTTCCCAGTAATATTTTGCTTGAGTGCACATTAAAATTAGTTTGCATTCCCTGTGTACACACTATCTGGATGATAAGGAAACATACCCGGGAAGGATGCAATAAAGCTGGCAGCCACCATTCAATAGATGAGAACAGAGGGAACAGCCTGTGCAGTTAACACTCAATTGGAAACATGTAAATCTGTTGATAGGATTGCAGGACCAACCAGAGTGCTTTTTCTATTATTATGATCACTATTTCATCTCCCCTGAATCATATTTAGAATAACCAGAGGCAACTTATACCCATAGGCATACTGTAAAATCTAATATTTATTACTGAAAGAGAAACAAAACTGTCTAAACAATGATTCCAGCCACCATTCACATTCAGATAAACATCACAACATCAGGTAATTGATTTTTTTTCTTACAATTTTGAGTAGATGGGAAAGAAATACAATATTTTTAGGGTGAATTTGTGTTAATACAGTGCTGTTTTGTCTTGGAAATTAAAGATAATGACATCTAATTAGAAGTGTTTTAAATTCTAAATGGTTAATGGAAAAATACAAAAATAAACAATAACATCACTTGCCAGAGGATGGTTTTCTTAAGATAGGACATCTTAGAATCTGAATAAATGTTTTATGATTAAAATTGTAATTTAATGTTATTCTCATTAAAATGTTTTTTATAATCTTCTCTTAAGATAATTTAAATATTATCATATGAATATAATGAGATGTGTTCTTTAATAAAGTTTCTATTACTTAATAACTGAAATCTATTTAAAAAACAAAATTTTGTAAATAGAGTCTCACTGTAGCAGGCCTAGAACAACTAGATAGATTAAGTTGTTGGAACAGAGATCCAACTGCCTCTGCCCTAAGTGTTGGGATTACACAGCATATTGACAAGATTTTATTTTCATTAAATAGATTAGATTTTAAGAAGATTATGTTGGGATACAGTGTTGTGACAGAGACTAGGGGAAAATGAAGGAAGGCATTAAGAAACTGTTACAAAAAGTCCAATTAAGTTATAATTTAGACTTGGTTGAGGTTGTATAGGTAGAGATGCTCAAATATTATAGAACTGCATTTTACATAACATAGAATTTGTTGGGATATTATTATTAACTTTCTGCAAAAGTAACAGGCTGTATGGAAGGAAAAAAGAAGGAGAGACCAAAGGGAGAAAAAAAAGGAAACAAAGATATTCAAAGAAAGCTTCAAAAAATTTGCTATTAGTATCATAATAAGATATAAATCTGATTTTCTAGAATGAATATAATACTAATAACAATAAGGAAAAGATATGTCTGTCTGGGCTTGGGATGAGTAATTCAAATCTGAGCAGTTTAAGTTAGTGAAGTTGCTTGAAGTGGATTTGGCATACCTAGTTTAATATGACCTTTGAACAGGGGGTAGACATATGAGAAATATTAATGTGTACAGATTATTTTAAATAATAATTCATTTTCTAATATTTGAATTTTGAATATTTCCTCATATATACATACAATAATTTTTATCATATCCATTCACCACTAGCTTTCACCAATTTTTTATAGTGCTTCATCCCATTTCCCTCCCAAATTTGTGTGTTTTTATACTGTTATTAATAACACCCTGAGTCCCATTACTGCTACCCATATGGAAGTGGATGTGAGATCATCCACTGGGGCATGGACAACCTACCTGTTACCATTGTCTCAGAAGAAGAGCGATTATCACTTCCTCAGCATCCATCAACTGACAATAGCTCCTCAACTGGTTTTGAGACTTCATGAAACCTCATCCTATCCATTCTTGAGTATTAGCTACTGTTATATTGTGCTGTTTGCCACAGATGCTCTGAGTTGACATGGGCAGCAGTTATGCAATATTGAAAAGCATTTGACAGCTCTTCTCCCCATCCACTCATTTGCTCTTTCTTCCCTCTCTTTCACAATGCTTCTTGAGCATTGGATAGGAACTAGAAGTTGATATAGATCATTCATCCACTCACAAGCACTCACAGATACTTAAACTTGGAACTTTGACTATTTATGAATCTCTGCCTTAAGCATTAACTGCAAAAAACAACTCTAATTACAAGGTTGTGAGTAGTACAAATTTATGGTTATAGCCATAAATAGTTAGAAAACAGTTTTAAAGCATAGCTATCTAACAAAGCAGCATTAGTTACCAAGTAAAATAATTATGATGTATCCTATCATGGGGGTGTAAACAAGTTTACAGTAATAGGCAAAAATTAACTTAGGGTAAAACAAACTTAATAATAAAACAATGGCTAATTACTGCTCTAACCAACACAACACAGTAGCACCATCTGGCACAGCTTGTCAGGCCTCAAGGATCCAGAACTGAGTAATACGAATGGTTATCTTTTTCCACTAGCTACCTGCATAACCTTTATTTCAGACTACATAAGCAATCTATCAAAGAGTGAATTTTCTAGTCAGCTCATAATTGATTCTTTATGTCCTGTACATAAAATGAGCAGTTTCTTCAATAGCTGGTTCTTCCCATCTAACTCTGGTGGATGAACAAAAGCAATAGCAATAGCCTGATTTATTTTGGGTGCATCATAGGACCTCCCTTACCAATAATTCATAGGCAGGTGGTATGTTATGCTTGGCACTGAGACTTTTATTTACTAATCTATGTTATTTAGAAACGGTATTGTCCATTCGTGCAGGCTACTTCTATTCATATTGTATTTTATGTATGGCTTAATTTTTAATTGGGCTACAAACTAGTGCATTCCCTTGAGACTTTAAATACATCTTTACTTGTTAACCAAACCGTACCCTGCTTTTACTTTAGTACCCTATTATTAGAACACAATTTTGCACACAGAAACTGTTTTATATATTCAATATTAGGTGAGCATGTATGATAAAATGAACCAATATATGCAAAAATGCACACTAATAAATTTATTGATAGCTAGTAGCTACATGTTGAAGAAGGCCACTTGGCTGCTTGTTTTTTTTTTTTTTCTGGCCACCCATAACACTGAAATAATCACATTCAAACTGTATTAATTAAATCACTGCTTGGCCCATTGGCTTTAGCTTCTTATTGGCTAACTCTTACATCTTAATTTAACCTATTTTTATTAATCTGTGTATCACCCTGTGGTTTTGGCTTATGAGCTTAAGTTCTGGTCTCTGTCTCCAGCAGGGCTGCATGGCTTCTCTCTGACTCTGCCCCTTCTTTTTCCCAGCATTCAGTTTGGTTTTCCCCCACTACCTAAGTTTTACCCTATCAGGTCTATGCAGTTTCTTTATTAACCAATGGTATTCAAATCATAGAGAGGGGAATTCCACATCACCTCCCCTTTTTTGTTTAAATGAAAAGGAAGGTTTTAACTTTAACATAGTAAAATTACATATAATAAAACAGGTATCAAGTAATAATTATAGTTAAAATATTTAAAACTATAACTATCAATTCTTCAATTCCATCAAAGACTCCAGAAAGATATAATATCAACTAACTAAACAGGAGGTGCATTGTAAGCAAATTCCAAAACTATAGAAATGACAAAGACATCTTGCTGCCTAGACAGTCACCCAAAGAAAGTTCTTCTGTATTTCCATGGCATCCATATTCAGCATACAGGCCCATAGTATCCAGCAAATTTTTCATTAATCAGAAAATTTCAAAGACAGTTCTGCCTGTATTGTCAGTTTGTCATTTTCTTCTGTGTCATGCAGAGTGTCTGGCAGACTCTTTCATGTAGCAGGAACTCCAAAGAACCATGTCAACTTTATACAAGTTCAGCAGTCATTTCCCTATGGGTCCTGCATGTCCAGTTCATCAAGCAGTCAACAGCAGTTTCTTGCCCAAATTGCTAACCAACTGCATAAGGAGCCTCTTCAGTACCCATCTTCCTGTTAAGTAGCTTAGTGCTGCCAGGAGCAGATGTGTCTCATTGTCATGAAAAGTCTTAAACTCTTAAAACATTTTAAGTGCCATATTCTGAAGGTCTCTGAAAGATTTGAAGAATACCTATCTAAATGAAATATATCTCTATATATCTAGAAAACCTAACTAAAATGACTATAAGCTTGACTACTATAGATGACTTTCTATTAACCAATATTTCTTAATTAAACATTACATTTTTAAATGAGCTGCAGAAACACAATACCTTAATCAAGAGCAGAAAGATATATATATATATATATGTATATATACATATATATATATATATATACATAGTATAACAAAACTGACCTTAAATTTGTATCAATAAGTCAAGATCCATACCAATGCAAATATCTTTAGCATATCCCCCTTTAAATGTAAACAAACATTTATAGACAATATTTCATAATATGAGCATAGTTCTGTCCCAACTTCTTCCTCTTGTTTATTGGGTAAAGTAATTTTTTGAGGGGTATTCAAGGTAACCTTTTAGAGAGTCTTGGTCAATCAAACCAAATCAGTCGGGAAGGATTCCACAGGTTCTCATCCTCTGTGAAAAAAAATATAAAACTCTTTTCCAAAGCAACATATCCTTAGACCCAAATTCTGAAGTCAAGATACCTTCATAATATACATGCTGGTTACCCCGCAACAGACAAAGGTCTGATCTCTAAAATATATAAAGAACTCAAAAAACTAGACTTTAAAATGCTAATTAACCCAATTCAAAAATGGGGTACTGAGCTGAACAGAGAATTCTCAACAGAAGAAGTTCAAATGGCCAAAAGACACTTAAGGTCATGCTCAACCTCCTTAGCGATCAGGGAAATGCAAATCAAAACCACTTTGAGATATCATCTTACACCTGTCAGAATGGCTAAAATAAAAAATAGCAATGATAGCCTTTGCTGGAGAGGTTGTGGAGGAAGGGGTACCCTCATCCATTGCTGGTGGGAATGCAAACTTGTGCAACCACTTTGGAAATCAGTGTTTCGGTTTCTCAGGAAATTCGGGATCAACCTACCCCTGGACCCAGCAATACCACTCCTGGGAATATACCCAAGAGATGCCCTATCATATGACAAAAGCATTTGTTCAACTATGTTCATATTAGCATTATTTGTAATAGCCAGAACCTGGAAACAACCTAGATGCCCTTCAATGGAAGAATGGATGAAGAAAGTGTGGAATATATACACATTAGAGAACTACGCTGCGGTAAAAAACAATGACTTCTCGAATTTTGCATGCAAATGGATGGAAATAGAAAACACTATCCTGTGTGAGGTAACCCATACCCAAAAAGATGAACATGGGATGTACTCACTAATAAGTGGTTTCTAGCCATAAGTAAAGGTCACGGAGTCTATAATTTGTGATCCTAAAGAAGCTTAATAAGAAGGTGAACCCCCCCAAAAAACATATAGTTATCCTCCTGGCTATGGGAAGTAGACAAGATTGCAGGGCAAAAAATTGGGATCTTGGGGGTGGGGTGGGATGGGGGTAAGGGGAGATGGGGAGAGAAAAGTGAGAAGGGGAGGATAGGGAAACTTGGGGAAAAGAGATGATTGGGATAAAGGAAGGTTGGATAGGGGAGCACGGAAGCACATATCTTAGTTAAGGGAGCCACCTTGGGGTTGGTAAGAGACTTGAACCTAGAGTGGCTCCCAGGTGCCGAGGGTGATGTCCCCAGTTATTTCCTTGGGCAGCTGAGGATAGGGAACCTGAAATGACCCTATCCTATAGCCATACTGATGAATATCTTGCATATCACCATAGAACCTTCACCTGGGGATGGATGGAGATAGAGACAGAGACCCACACTGGAGCACTGGACTGAGCTCCCAAGCTCCCAATGAGGAGCAAAAGGAGGGAGAAGATGAGCAAGGAAGTCAGGACCAGGAGAGGTGCACCCACCCACTGAGACAGAGGGGCTGATCTGTTGGGAGCCCACCAAGGCCAGCTGGACTTTGACTGAAAAAGCATGGGATAAACCCGGACTCTCTGAACATGGCGGACAATGAGGGCTGATGAGAAGCCAAGGACAATGGCACAGGGTTTTGATCCTACTTCATGTTCTAGCTTTGTTGGAGCCTAGCCAGTTTGGATGTTCACCTTCCTAGACCTAGATGGGGGGGGGCGGGCTTGGACTTTCCAAGGGCAGGGCACCCAGACTGCTCTTTGGACTGGAGAGGGAGGGTGAGAGGAGTGGGGGGAAGGAGAGAGGGGTGGGAGGAGGGGGAAGGAAATGGGAGGCTGGGAGGAGGAAGAATTTTTTTTTCAATAAAAAATAAAAAAATATATACATTGGTTTAACTTAGCATTGCATACAATAAAATGTCTCTCTGTACTTAACTCCTTCACAGTCAAAAAATTGAAAGACACAATAGTATACATAATCCAGACTCTGTATATTCCATCTTTATGTGGCTTATTTATTTTTACTTTATTTCTTTTTAATGTTTATTTTTTCTTATCTTTTCTTTTAATCTATGACTATCTGCACTCTGTCTCTTTAAAGACCTTGTTGTGTTTTGATTTTTTGAAATTCCTTTTTTAATAGCTTTCTATACTCTTTTTCTTCTCTCCCCCAAGCCTATGCACATTTATCCAACAGTGTGACCCATTTTGAAGTTCTTTATGTCTGAATAAGTTCGATTGTGTATCAGTAGTTCTTTATTTTCCAGGAGCACTTCTTAAAATGCTAAGTGCTTCTTAAAAACTTAAGTTGCACCATTATTAGAGAATATATGGCACACCTGTTTATTCTGCCTCGTCAAACATGACAGAGTAGGTACACTCATTGTCTTTCAGCTGTTCACAATGTCCCAGTTCCAGGCATGCATCATCAGGTCTATGCCGAGCCATTAAGTAGTTGTAGCCCTCTGCATACAAAACCCATTTAAATGCTTTGTAGCTTGACCTCCTCAGAGTCCATACTGGCATCATGGCCCAGAAAGCCAGTATTTCAAAACAGTGTGGCTCTTTTCCTGGTACTGGTAAATCAGGTAAACCTTTCTTAAAGGAGCCATGTCTCTGCTTCCTTCTAGCAAACAGAGCCCAGTCAAAAAAAAATGCCATTACTAAACCATGCTTAACTCTTTTCTTTTGTGTCTAGGATTTTTAAGCTATCTCAGGTTTTACATGGATTTAGAGATTACATTGCCATTCCAATTTGTTGATGGAGGATGCTTAGCAGCTTGTTCATTTCCTGGTCACCCAGACCTTTGAAATAATCACAAAGAAACTGTATTAATTAAATCACTACTTGGCCCATTCGCTCTAGCTTCTTATTGGCTAACTCTTAGATTTTAATTTAACCCATTTCTATTAATCTGTGTATCACCACATGGCTGTGGCTTATCAGCGAAAGTTTTTTTGTCTGTTTCCAGCAGGGCTACATGGCTTCTCTCTGACTTTGCCTTTCTTTTTCCCAGAATTCAGTTTAGTTTTCCCTGCCTCCCTAAGTTCTACCCTATCAGGCCACGGCCGTTTCCTTATTAACCATGGTATTCACAGAATACACAGGGGAATCCCACATCAGTTACAAATATTTGAGTCTGAAGACTCTTTGCCTCAGACACAATTATTATTTAATATATTTTAATTTCAGCTTTTGTTGTAATTTTTCTATTTATTTATTTATTTTAGTTTTTCGAGACTGTTTCTCTCTAGTTTTGGAGCCTGGCCTGGAACTATCTCTTGTAGAGAACGTTGGCCTCAAACTCACAGAGATCCAGCTGCTTCTGTATCTTGAGTGCTGTGATTAAAGGCATGTGCCATACTGCCAGGCCTTCATTGTGATATTTCTACAATCAAAATTGTTTATATATAGTAGTTATGCTAAAATACAAAAAATGATAATTGTACATATATAGATGATGTTTTGCTTTTGCTGGTTACTGAATAAAGCTTTCCTGGCCAAAGGTTTAGAATAGTAAAGTTATGTGGGAAATCTGAACATCTATCTATCTATCTATCTATCTATCTATCTATCTATCTATCTATCCATCCATCCATCCATCTATCTATCTATCTATTTATCTATCTATCTATCTATCCATCATCTATCTATCATCTATCTATCTATCTATCTATCTATCTATCTATCTATCTATCTATCTATCTATATCTATCTATCTGTCTATCTAGAGAGAGAGAGAGAGAGAGAAAGAAAGAGAGAGTTCTCACAGACAGATACATTTATATAAATAACATTTAAATTTAGGTAGTAATCCTTAATATTTCCAATAAGCATGGAATTATCCATGTTTCAGATGAATGTAATAAAACATGGGATAATGAGATAATCATGTTCACTATGAACTGCTTTATAATAAATTACTTAGAGTCATCAACACAATAGCTAAATAGCAACTCATTGTACCTAATTACTCAGTGATAAGCATGTTTCAGAGTTCTAGTATCTGCCAATAAACATAGTTTGATTCAAAGGCACACCATTTAGAATTTTTAATACATTATATTCAGAAAATAAAAATAAGTGTTGACTTTTTACAATCCGTCAGATAAAGTGTTAAAAGCATATCTCCCAATACTTGGAGATTAATTTTATTTTTTCAACCAAATTTTGTTCTAAGAACTGAAAACTGTGAGCCTGTTCATTTTTCTTCATATTCTCTTGTCATAAAAAATGTCAGCCAATCCATGTGTTGTAGTAGTTATTTCCATAAAAATGATAGTTTACACTGTTAAATATATTGACTCCCAACTCCTAGCTTTTTATCAGAATTTCTTTTTAGGCAAAAAAAACACAAGAATTTTATTATGTTCTTGCATAACATAATAAATTTTCAGTATCCCATTCCTGTTTGAATGGAAGGGATTTAGAATAGACAATTAGAGGCATATAAAAAAGCCAAGAGATTTACAAATTTTCAAGATATATGAAATTAAATTTTATTTCAGCAGTATCAGCTACTGTAGCCTTAGAGACAATTCAGAGAACTCAGAGACTTAGGCAAAAGCTTATGTCTGTGATATAGTCTCTGACAATAATGGAACTTAGATAGCTACTGTATTGTCCTTTAGGCCTGCATCTCATTGTCAACCAAGGCCTAGAAAAACTTTTGTCCTCTTTCTTCCAAATAGAAATTTAACAGAGATGCTGAAGCCTACTCAGCTACTTACAGAGCAATGCTGGAAAGAACCACAGGAAATAGGACAAATTTTGAAGGAATGACAGAGAAATTGCAAACTGAACTCCATTTTCAGATCTGAAAAAATATCTTTAGTCTATAGGTGTGGCTTCTCTCTTTTGTTAAGTTCCAAGCTGTCATACTTTTCAGTATGTTTCACTGACATAAAAAACAATTAGTTTTTACTTGTCTTTGTGTTCTGAGAAGTTTCACTTGCATGTAGGTTAATTGCACCTTGAAGGTTTCAAACTCTGATTTTTAAAACTTATAAGCTTTAACTTTTAAAACAATTTATCTTGATGACATTCTTTCCACTCCTCCAAATTCTCCAGATCTTTCCCCATCTCCCTAACTACCAAGCCTCTCCCTCACAAAAAATAAAAAAAAAAAACAGTGAACAAAAACAAAAGACAAAAAAAAATACCAAAAACCAAACCAAACAGACAAAAAGCATACAAATGCTGGAAGGCCATTTGATGTACTCCCAATTATACATGGGGCCTGCCCTTAACTTGATTAAGTTATAATTTATCTAGTGTCATTCCTTGGAGAAAACTGACTTCCACTCTTTCAGTTATCTATTTAAAATATCTTCTTGGTTGGGGGTTAAGAATTTGTGATTGTTTTCTTATCTCAGTTCTGTATTTTTTTAAGCCATTCTTGTCTAGTGCATACTGTCAGTCTGTAAATTGAAACATTTATCAGCACTGTTGTTTCTAGATGATGTTGTTTCCTTGGAGTCATCTACCACTTCACACTCTTACAGTCTTTCCTTCCACTCTTCAGCATATACCCCTGAGTCTTAAAGAAAGGGCATTGATCAAGACATCATTTAGAAGTAAACTTGTTAGTCAGTAGAGGTGACATTTTTAGTAAGGCACAAACTCATTTTCTCCATATTTGATGACATAAATAAGTCCTCAGAAACAGGGCCTTACAGTCATGTCATGGAAGGTAACCAGTAGCCTTAGCAATAGCCTGTAACATTTTCAGTATTGTCTATGGGGCTCCTTTGGTCAGCTATTGAATAATACAATGAAAATGTGATACATTTACAAAATAGAATATCATTTCACTGTTAAGAAATAAATGCATTATAAAATTTGAAGAAATAATCATCTTGAGAGAAGTAGGACAGACCTAGAAAGGAAACCCTGCATGTTTTTTCTTATATATAGATTTATCATTAAAACTTCAGATATATCGGATAAAATCCAAATAACTACAATGGTTTGGTAACAAGTAAGAGATTAGGTGGGAGATATTAGCGTGGGAAGAGCAAACCTCCCAAGGAGTGTGGAAAAGAATATAGTTCATAAAGTGACAAATGGGAAATTAGAATAAGAGGATTAATGGGGAGGCAGAGTAAAGGAGAGAACCTGGAGAGGGACAGTTGACACTGTAGGCCCTTTAAAACTCTATGTGGAATTGTGGAATCCTATTGCTGTAGGTGTTTTCTTAAATGTATACATACACCAAGGTAGCATATTCCTATCTTTGTTTCCATAGTACCTGTTGTTCTTCTTAAAAAAAAATAAATAAACGCAGGGGTGTTCTTCTTGAACACGGGGCACAGGACAGACACACACGGCGGAACAAACACAGACATAACATGGCGGCTCCCACGTGGGTCCACTTTAATGGGGGAGGGAAACACAGAAGGGCGGGAAGGGACGTGCAGGACACACGAGGAAAGGCAAACGAGAGAGCGAGCCTCATGTGGCCCTGCCTTTTAACGGGGAGCGCAAGGGTGTCTGGGAAGGATGTCCCATACCTGCGCGCATGTGTGCGCACAGGTATCCATAGTCCAGGAGGAGTCTGGGAGTTGTAGTTTCCAAAAGAACAACACCTGTGGGTTGTCATGAAAAACAGAGGAGTGCCAGTTCTTACTGTGGTTAACTAGGAAGACAATTACCTAACATATCATTCTTAGTGCAGTCAAAGTAGACTTTGCAATGACTGTATATGATGAGAAATAAGTCTTCTCCTAACCTCAGAGATGTAAGCAAGGACACTCCTCAAGATGTAAACCTTGCTTGATACTGCTCAAGTTTTAAGTATTTGAAATGAGATAAGTCATGGTCCTTTACAAAAACTAAGTACTGTTATTTTGCTAATGGAGCATGACAATAAAATCGATCCTAGTAATATTCTGCTATTCTTATAAATCAATACCTCATTCAGACATCAGAAAAGCATTCTCTTTCAGTAGACGAGAACTAATGCAGATATCCACCACATAAAATTGTACAGAAAGCTAAAACTTTGGAACACTCTTTAATAAATGGTGTATGTTTTCATTGAATCCCACTCCTTGGAGTTCAGGGAAACCCACATACATGCATGCACACACACACATACACACACACACACACACACACACACACACACACGAGGCAGAAAAAGTGTAAGACAGAGTAATGGATTACAACATTGAAAGAAAGTTTCTCCAGATACAACAGAACTTATGCACATATGAGCACACAAATACTGAGGCAGCATACACAGGACCAGCACAGTGCTGAGATGAAGAATTGGAAATTGGCTTCCATACCTAGCCAATAAGTTATCTTCAATGAAGAATCACTTGTGAAGAAAAACTGTTTTTTTTTTCCTCCAATGAATTATATACACTACACTCAAGTCTAGGCTCATGTCTAAATGTATATAGCCAAAAAAAAAAACAAAACAAAAACAAATTCAATGTTTTTTTTTCAATTGTAGACCTTGCCTTATTTGCTCATTTTGACATTTTTTGTTTAACAGGTTTTTTTGATTAAATATTATAGTTTCTGATTTTGCACTTTTATGGGTTATATATGTGTTTCTTATGCTTTTTCTATTTTTATTATATGGTTTGTTTATTTTTATTGCTGTTATTTTCCTGTTAGTTTATTTACTAAAGAAAAAATAAAGAAATCATAAAGTTGGGTAGGTAGGGGAGGATACAGGAAAGATCTGGGAAGAGTGGGGAAAAGAGAACTGTGATCAAATATATTTTATGAAAGAAATTTCAATAAAAAACGACCTATGTGTTCCTTAATTCTTTATATTACCTTACTGAAGAAGTGTTCTTTCATCATGCTAGGGTTTTATTAACATATTATTTTGCTTTCAATATACTCACAATGTGGTGAGAGAAAAATATATGAACCTTTAAAGATGCAGTAGAGTGTAGACTCATAAAGGTGGAAAAATATTTCTACTTTGAATAGAAATACAAATTGTAGAAATTGGTGGTATTTTTATTGATCTATCAAAAATGGGTACTTTATGAATCAAAACAGAGATATGAAAGATGGTATGAATACAGGCAAAGACACAAGTATGTTTATGGAACAGATGTGCTTTTGAAATAATACTCTAAATATTTTTATGGTAAGAGCACAGAAAATTATAGAGATAATAAGCCTGTAGCCGTATCTGAGGCTTCAGGTGTAACAAAAGGAGGGAAGAGGGCTGTTCAAAGGCACAAATATGATCCCAATGTGAAAATAATTATGAATATGGAGAAGAACTTTGGCACATGAGTTTTGTAGTTTATAGTGTGAGACTAGCCATATAGGAGACATAAATAATACTCAAGAAGAATTGCAATATTTATTTTTCTCATCTTAAAAGTTGTTTCAAGTGATTTGCTTCCATCAAGAATTTAAAAAGTAGGAAACAACATCTTACATTATAGAGGAAACTAAAAATATTAAAGATTAAAGCAAAAATATAATTTCAATGCTATATTAAATGATTATACCTGTACTCAAACTTATCTTCATTAACCTAATTAGGACAAATTACATTCAACAGATGTGTTTCCAATGAGATAAAAACGCTTCTTATTTCCAAAGCATAAAAATCCATGCTTCAAATTTCAAACAATTTCTGGAAACCATTTTCTGCATCCCAGGGCTTGTGACAGCATATTTCCTGACCAAAAAAGTATCATGATTCTTGGGGTAGTTGATTGGTAGGATGGGTGAAAATGTTAGAAGAGTTAAACTTGATAGGCCAGTTCATTCATCTTTTGAAGTCTTGATTGAGCTAAATGTGGTTGGTTGTTGTCCTGTGAAAAATTCTGACCCTTCCTATGGACCAATATCTGCTACAGGTACTGCTATTTTTTATTTTTTTGCATCCCATTGATTTACTGAGCACATTTCTCAGATGCAATTTCACCAGTCTTCAGAAAGCTGTAATAGATCCAAATGACAGTAAACCTGCACAGACCATGACCTCCATTTGGAAACAAGGTTAGTTTTGGGGACTGTTTTGGAGCTTCTTCTTGGCCCATCTACTTAGCTGATATTTGGATATTGCGTCATATAATCCACTTCTGGGAGAATGCCACAGTTAAATTTTACTTTTTGTTTGTTGTTATTTTAAATTTTTTGTGTTTATATAGATTAAGAGAAATATGTGTTAATTTGTAAAGTCTAATAGGGGCACTGATTCCCCACTATAAGCTAACTCTGTTTTAAGAGGTGTGTGTGTGTGTGTGTGTGTGTGTGTTCATGTGTGTGTCTTGTGTGTCTTGTGTGTCTTGTGTGTGTAGGTGTGTGTGTAAGGTTCTACAGTATCAGGTTTCTATGATCTTTTCAAAAGGTCTTCAGGGTTATTTACATCTCACTGAAATCCTTCCTCTACCATTCTTTCCCATTTCCTACTCAAATTTAATCATTTCTGTTTCACCTTGACCTTTGATGCTTTATGACACTGGGTTTAAGCTTCCTGCCATTGAAAATATGGCCTTTAACCTTATTACTTTTCTGATCATTATGAATGTTTTATATGCAACATATGTATCTGAAGATTCAAAGCTATCATACACAAATAGGAGAATCCATCAGACTCTTGTCTTTCTCAGTTTGTTATCCCTTTCAGGATGATTGTTTCATACATTTACCAGTGTATTTCAAGGTTTCATTTTACTTATCAAATAAGGATATTCCTTTGTAAATAAGTCACATTTTCATCATATATTCATTCATTGAGGGATATCCCAGTTGCTTCAATTTCTTGGCTATTGTAAATAAAACAGCTATGAATATTGAAGAATATTAGTATAATGCTATTCAAAATCCTTTGGATATATGTACAAGAGTGGTATAACTGAATCTTGTGATAAATCAATTTATAAGTTTCTCAAGATTCAGTATACCTATTTTCATAATGATTGCACTAGTTTGCCTTCAATCAATAATGAATACATATTCCACATATTCATTATAACATTTATTTTCATGGTTTTATATTAGCCATTCTAATTGAAGTAGCATGAAATATTAAATGAGCTTTATATGTATTTACATGTTACTAAGGATGTTTGAAATAAAACATATTTGATTAGTTATGTGAAAGCTTCTTAAACATATTTTAATTATATTCTATCCATCCCCAAACACTTTACAGATCCTGCTTTTTTCTACATTTCAAATTTGTATCATTTTTTTAAAAATAAGGCTATCAATATATCTTATGCTGTCCAAATTTTCTTAGGTGTGTACCCTTCATCTAGAATCTACACTCTTAAAAACAAATGACTACTTTTTTCCCAGCAGCAATCAGTTGATTATAGCCCTTTGATTATGAGTGAGCCTTGTTGGTAAACTCTTTTTTCGTCCCGGGACTTGGTCTGGCTTGGGCTTACATTGGTCTTGTGCATACCACCACAACCCCTGTGAGTTAGTATTTTTAATTGTGCTACTGTGTCCAAAGATACTGTTTTCCACTAGTCATACATTACTTCTGACTTTTATAGTCTTTCCAGTTTTTCCACAATGAGCCCTGATATGTGAGAGGAGTCACTGAAATATGTATGTTCTACCAATGTATTATAACTTCATAGTCTTCTATTTTGTTCTCCTTGGTCAATTGTGAGTCTCAATGACAATCACCATTTTTTTTGCAAATAGAAGCTTCTCTAATGAGGGTTGAATAATGCATTGGTTTATGGGTAATATTACTAGCAATAGATTTGCTATTGCATCAATTCATCAGAATAATAGGAGTTCTCCATAGGATCCATGACCTGTATAGTTTTGGATTTCTGGTATGATAATAAACCAGAAATTGGATTCATCTTGTGGATAAAAAGTAATTTAAGTTTTTTTTAAATGGTTATTCTGGTGCTGTTTGTGTGAGTATTACGTCCTTGGTTGTGTCTTTAAGGCCAGATATTACTATCTTCACAATGTACACAGCTGGGTATAGTAGAAAATTACTTTTCTCATCAGGTATTTTTGATATTGCCTTCAAGCATTATGAAATGTAACCAATACTATATAAGCTTAATTACTCTATGCTTTATGACTCAGTTATGTTATCTCTTCAAAATAGGTTATTGTAGTTAAGCTTGAGGGTATCAAGATCACTGATAATAATTAGCAATTTTTAGGGGTCTTGTTGACCTCAATGCATAGCAAATCAAAGGCGTAAACCATTCCCAGCACTGGGCTTTTTATTTGAAAGCCTCTGTTCTTTAGGAGGGACATTTTTGCCCAGTTATAGGACTATTCCACTTTAATGCATTAATGCACTCAAATTTTCTCTCTCTCTCTCTCTCTCTCTCTCTCTCTCTCTCTCTCTCTCTCTCCATAATATAAACATAGACAGATAGAAGACGGATAGACAGATAGTCGGATAGATAGATAGATAGAGATAGATAGATAGATAGATAGATAGATAGATAGAAACATACATACATACATACATACATACATACATACATACATACATAGAGGGATAGTCTAATCATAACTATATAAAGCAGGAGAGTTGGCCTGAAATTTTCTATAGATTTTTCTGGTTTTACCTATAAACACATGCTAATGCTATGCTGGAATTATATCCTTATATATGTGTATGTGTGTGTATGCATTTGCGTGTGTGTGTGGGACCATATATAAAAATAAAATGACCATTCCTTAGTGTTTGGGTTGTACTCCTGTATATGTGTTGCTTTTATAGGCTAATAAATCAAGCTTTGGAGGCCAAAGGGTAATTAGAGCAAAGCCAGGTGCAAAATCTGAGCAGAAATAGAGAGAAAAAGAAGGCAGAGACAGGTAAGATGCAAACCAGCTGTCAGGGAAACAAGACATGTAGAAACTAAGGTAACACTATGGCCATGTAGCAAAACATAGATTAGTAGAAATGGGTTAAGATGTAACAGCTAGCTATAAATATGCCTGAGACATTTGCTAAACAGTGTTGTAATTAATACAGTTTCTATGTGATTATTCTGGTCCAGGCAATCGGGAAATGAAAGTGCAGTTTCTGTTTACAAATGACAGCCAAATATTTGGCAAGAATTTCCATATAAAACCAGAGAAAGCTTCACAAATAAGAATTTTCCGTGGCAAGAACAGAATCAAGAGTAGTTTCTTTTTAACTGTCTTTACTCTGATATACTCTGTTGGTGGCAAAGAGAGGCATGGGTCCTTTAAGAAAGGTTTCCTAACTCAACATTAACAGGATAAACCTCATAGTGGTTATTTTCAGAGTCTCTGCCAACAAACATTTAAATGGTGATTATGAGCAGTCAGAATCAAGCCTGATGATGGAGCATGGACCTAGAAACTCCACAGAGGTGTGACAAAAAATGTGGTTCCTACCTTCACTGCCACCCTGAAACCTGAATCTCAGAAACCTAAAGAATGGGGCAAGCCAGCTGCTAAAGCCACAGCTTTCAATCAAGATAGGCCTCTCAGCATATTTAAAACTCATGTGCTCAGAAAAAGCTAGAGATATAAAGACAGATTCAGATAAAAAATCTTCTAAGTGGCGTATAGTGTGTTTAATAATACACATTGGTTTGGGAGAGAAAAGAAAAATGGTAGAGGAATTTCTTCAAAAAAATAAATAGAATAGTTAGATATGGTGGCATACACCTTTAGTCCCAGCAATTGGGGGGCAAAGGCAGGCAGATCTCTTTGAGTTCAAGGACAGCCTGGTCTGCAAAATGAGATCTAGAACAGTCAAAGTTACACAGATATACAGAGAAACCCTTCTATCATAAGAACCTAAAATTAAACAATAAAAGAAATAGAGTAAAAAACAAAGTCATATAAAGATTGAAAATACACAAAGAGTTTGGATTACATATATTATTGTGGTTTCTTTGAATTTTTTGCCTGTGAATGAGAGGCATTTCATTACACTGGTTGCTAAGCTAAACTATCATATAAATTTTAAAGGTATCTTGACTTCAAATTTAAGTCTCAAGACATGTTACTTTAGAAAAGAGGTTCTGCTTTTGTTTCCACATTGGATAGATATCTGTGAATTCTTTATTCACTATTAAGATTTCATCAAACAAAATCCCTCCAGAGATGGTCCAGGTGGTCCAAAATCTAAAACGACTTCAAGACTTCTGCATAAAATGGGCCAACCACACAGGATACCACAAGAGAAATCTGGTTAACAGTGCTCCCAATCAGAAGGAAAAGAGAGAACTATGCACATAATTCCAAAACATTGTTTATAAATGCTTGTTTTTACTTAAAGGAGGTTAATAATAAGTAGTTAATGGTCACAGTTAAGATCTGTCTAAAGAAAAAAAAGGATATAATATAGGAATAAATACCTTATACTGGTATGGAATTCAGTATATTAACAGAAATTTTGTTATATGTATATTTCTATTCTTATTTAAGGTATTATGCTTATGGAGCTCATTACAAATGTAATCCATAATTAAAATTATGGATTAATAGTCATCTACAGTAGTTACATTGTAGTCATATTAGTGAAGTTTTCTATATATACAGAGATATATTTTCGATGGATAGGTAAACTTCAATGACTTTTAAGACCTGCAAAATATGGCATTTAAAATGTTTTAAGAACTTAGACTTTTCTTGACTGTGAGACATGTCTGCTTCTGCCAGCACTAATTACTGTAGAGAGGGTGATCTGCATCAAAGAAACTTACTGTGGACTTCACCTTCATTGTGACAAAGCTATTTGGAAAAGAAACTCTTCTTGCCTGGATTGCTAGATGATTTGCCTTATGAATTGGATATACAAGAGCCACAGAAAAGTGGCTGCTGAACTTTCCAAAAGATGGGATGGTTCTTCAGTGTTCCTGCTTCACAGAGGAAACTTCCAGAAATTCTGCGGGACACAGAAGAAAGAAAGTGACAAATTTTTCCAGTACAAGGCAGAATAGATCTTCAAATTTCCTGCTTTACTGAAAAGTCTGCCAGATATTATGGGCCTCTAGGCTAGAGATGAATGCCTCAACATAACAACAACAAAAACCCTTCAGGTGACTGTCCAGGCAGCAAGATATCTTTGTTATTTTTAGAACTTCAGAAGTTGCTTATAACAAACTTTCTGTTTACTTAGGTAATATTATGTACTTCTGGGATCTTTGATGGAGTTTAAGACTAGATAGTTATAACCACAATTTTCCTTAGTTATGATAAAAGATAAATTAGATATAGAACTTTAGACTCACAAAGATAGGATAGATGATAGAGTATTTTCCTCAATTTGCCAAATATAAATGGACAAAATATTGTAAATATAATTATTTCTTAATGACTGTTTTGTATATGTAATTTTACTATGTTAAAGTTAAAACCTTCATTTTTAATTAGACAGAAAAGGGGAGATGATGTTGGATGCCCTTCTGTATATGTTTTGCTTTTATTAGTTAATAAATAAAGCTGTTTTGGTCAATGGCTTACCAGAGTAATCCAAGTGGGAAATCTGAACAGAGATATATTTAGAGAGTAGGTGGAGTCGATGAGATGTCCTGTAGCTACTGAAGGAGAAAGACAGCAGAACCTGCCAGCAAGCCATAGCCTTATGGTGATACATAGATTAATATATATGGGTTAATATAAGATATAGAAGCTAGTAAGGAGTACGACTGAGCCATTGACCAAACAGTGTTGTATTTAACATAGTTTTTATTTGTAAGTGGTTGGGAAATAAAAGCAGAGTTTTTGCTTACACCGTAGCATATGCAAATATATGTGTGTATGTGTAGGTATGCATGTATATATTTATGTATGTATATATTTATGTTTATATATTTATATTAAGGAAACATAGAGTAGCATGTTTTCATATGGCTTTTTCAAAAGATGTTTAGTGTCATTTAACCCTCCTCATATGGTGTCACCCACATTTTCTCACATTTCCCAGCCCAGTCTGTTTCTTATTAACATATTAAAAATGTGTCTCTACTACTTTGGAAGCCTTTATTCATAAGTCTTTAGTAATATCTGTAAAACAATTTGCATTCCAAATGAAACAAAAATATCTCTGAAACTTTAGATATTAGATTTAATTAAAAAGAAAAAAGGGTATGAAATAATAATGGTAATAGAAAAATGTTATATTTAGGGATAAGTATAAACAAATGTATTTATGAATATAATTATATTGAATTTTTTTTATTTTTTTATTTTTTTTATTTTTTTATATTGAATTTTTTAACCAAAATTTCAGATTACATGCTGGGTAGATGCTTTAGTCAGTAAAGCAACTGCTTTGCAGTAATGGGTATCTTAATGTGGGTGTTCACATATGTAAAAGCCAGACACAGAAGTACCTGTGGTTTATTCCCAGTTAAACATTACAGGGTAATGATAAGCAGGGGTAGAGAATCTATAGAAAATTTTAGAACTTTTCACTCTGTGATCATGTCTGTCTTTTCCATGTGTACCTGTAAGGATTTTTATGTATGCTTCAAAGCAAACTCTTTAAGAAAACGCTATTAAATTAAACCAACTATCCAGGCATAAACACACTCATGACTCACTGCTTTATTCATATGCAACTCTAGAAAGGTGCATTGAAACCTTAGTGATACATGATAACTACAATTATCTGTGGTTACAAGATTACGATGTAGTTAGGAATTATGCTCACCTATCAAAGTGGGGTAATATATTTTCTTATAGCTCTGTGAACTATTAGCACTGGAGAATTGATTAGGTTTATAATACTAGGTATGATTTCTCTCCCATTAAGTAGTCCTTTATTCCAGCTAGACATTTGTTGTTTACATCTTATATGGAGTACCACTATTGCATAGTTACAGTTATCTTGGTCAATGTTTTGTTTCATAGGTGTCTCTGCTACATAGGACAATTAATTGCTTCCTAACCTTGATAGCTTGCATAGTACTTTTTGATAGTATGGAATATAGATTTCAGGCAAGAGGTTTTCATGTTAAATCTAACTTGAATAATCCAAGTCCTGTGTGCTAGGTATATAGTGTCTTCATCAGCAATAAGGACTTACTTTCAGCCTCTGAGGAAACCAAATGGCAACAGCAATACTCTACATTGTTTATAGAGTTGCTTGGAATATGCTGACTAGCCATTTAAGAGATGTTTTTCATACTAGGTACAGGGTCTATGATCTTTACACCTAAGGGAGATCATGACAAAAACACAACTGACAATAATGCAGTGATAAATGAACAATGGGAACACAGCCCTAGTGAATATATATATACATATACGTATGTATGTATGTGTATATATATATGTATATGTATATATATATCAGAACTCTCATCTATTACTGAGGAAATGGCATGGAAAAAATACTGGAAAGACTGTAATAGTCAGAATACCTGGATTGGATATAGTATACAGAACACAATCTGCTGTAAAATAGTTTATCATAGAAAATTACTTCATAAACAATACTGCAACAATAACAGTAGCACTAGACTTGCTAATGTGTAAGTTGTGTGTGTGTGTGTGGGGGGGGTTCTTTTTAGGTGTCCTATCCCTAAAGACAAAGCAGTATATGACTGCTGAAAGAAGGATACTTAAATTTTCCAGCGATGAACCTTCCAATTGATTTTTCTATACAAAATGGTCAGCCCTCCAAACATACAAACAATAATAACAGACTCAGCAGGTCACAGTGATATACAGATGTATATATGTATATATGCATATACATGTAACAACAATAAAAGAAATAGATGTGATCAATATGAGAGTAAGAGGGTATAAAGGAATCAAACGGAAGGGCTTAAGTGAGAAAAGGGAAGGTGGAGAGTGATGCAACCATATGTTAATTGAAATGTAGAAAAAATAAAAGGAAGAAAAACAATAATAGGCTTCAGAAATGGCTTGGGAGGAGAGTACAGGATTAGTTTATAGCAAACACATGGGTATATGGAAGAATAAACTAGATGCTCTTTTTTATTATTGGGTTTTAGAATTTAGGTAATTTGTCAAAGCTTATTAAATGTACAAAAACTATACATTTCACAATGTAAAACTTACATCTCAATAAGTAAAAAAATATAAAAGCAAAAATAGATTCATGGGAACAGATACTAGAAGTAGTAAACAAATGTATAAGCCAAAGATCTTTTTGTTATGGGAATTGTAGAATTTTATTCTTATTATATTAAGACCAAAAGACAAGAGTGAGCTTGGGGAAATGGAGGAAGAAAGGGTAGTTGCCATAGATGAAGGGGAGAACACACATTCAGATAACAGTGAAAGAAGAAGGCCTCTCTCTAATCTAGGAACCTGAGTTTAGTTGAACAAAACAACAACGAGGTGGTAGGTTGGTGTGGCAGAATAATAAGTATGCTGGCAATGTGGCTTCATTGGATGGGATTGAATTGGTCCTGGAATGTTTTGATCTGTTTTATTAATAATTCTTTTCATGATGTTCAGTAAATCACAGCAATATACTATTGACTTATCATCTCTGGGTTTATTTCTATGTTATCACATATGTATTTTGCCATGTAAGCATTCGAATGTATATATAT
>NC_022013.1:31629730-31643787 GCF_000317375.1 Microtus ochrogaster | reverse complement strand
ATATATCTTCCCTTTCTGAAGACTATTCTTGTCCATTATGTCCCTCTGATCAGACCTACTGTTTTATTAATAGCCTATTGTCCTTTCCTCATTATTGTTCTTAGTTTAGCCACAATTTCTCTTTCAAGAATGAGACTGTATTTTTTTTTCTTTTTTTTGTTTTTTCTAGACAGGGTTTCTCTATAGGTTTGGTGCTTGTCCCGGAACTAGCTCTTGTAGACCAGGCTGGCCTCGAACTCCCAGAGATCCACCTGACTCTGCCTCCCTAGTGCTGGGATTAAAGGCATGCGCCACCGCCCGGCCGAGACTGTATTTTTTTTTAAATAAATATTACTTCAGTATCCTATTGAAAACTGTAAACAGAAAATAGTAACTTTCAATTATGTTATTATGCAAATCATAGCTTTTCAGGGATATGTAAAAAGATAAGTGACTAGGGAGGGAGAGAAAGGGAGAAAATAGATTTAAAGTCACCATCTCATACTGGTATTGACCAGTCTGAACCCCATGACACACAGGTGTCATATAGGAAAAAAAAGCAAGGATAGATTCTGTCTTCCTGCTACAGAATTTCTTACTCTTTGAGAAATCTTTGTTTATTCTTCACTCCTAGTAGCTGGATTTAATCTCCTGTACTTAAAGTTAACTGATGATGTTAGTTATGTATACAGCATCTCCTTGTGCCATCTCATACCTCCTCACAGCAATATTGAAATTGATGTTTGAATTAATAACTGTATCCCATAGCCTAAGAAAGCAATCAAGTGAAATTTACCATTGCATATTATAAGTCATATCAGCTACTGTTTCACTCATTTAAGAATACATTTATGATAGAAACAGAAGGAACATTGCCAAATTGTTTCTATAAGACCACAGTCACCTTATACCCAAGCCATACAAAAACTCAAAAAAGAGAGCAAATTATAGACCAATTTAACTCATGAACATTGATTAAAAAATACTCAGTAAAATACCAGCAAAGAGAATTCAAAAATGCATCATCCCAGAGATGTAGGGATAGTTCAACATATGAAAATCTGTCAAAATAATCCACCATATAAACAAGCTGAAGAAAAAAGTATACATAATTATCTCATTAGATGTTGAAAAAGCCTTTGACAAAACTCAACACTGATTCATGATAAAAAAAAGTCTTGGGGAGATCAGAAATACAAGAAACGTTCCTAAACATAATAAAAGCAATATACAACAAACAAATAGCCAATATCAAATTAAATGCAGAGAAACTCAAAGCAGTTCTACTGCAGTCAGGAACAAGACAAAAGTTCCCCACTCTCCATACCTATTCAGTGTAGTACTTGAAGTTCTAGCTAGTGCCAAAAGACAAGTAAAGGAAATCAAGAGGATAAAACTATAAAGAAAGAAGTCAATGTATCAATAATTACAGATGACATGATAGTATATAGATAAGAACCTGAAAAATTCTACCAGGGAATTTCTACAGGTGATAAACAGCTTTTTCAAGTGGATGAATACAATATTAACTAAAAAAGTAGCCCTCATGTTCAAATGATAAAAGGGCTATGAGAGAAATCAGGGAAATGACACACTTCACAATAGCTTAAAATAATACAAAATATCTTGCTGGAACTCTAACAAAACAGGTTAAAGACATCTATGACAAGAACTTCAAGCCTTTGAGGAAAGAAATTAGAGAAGAAATCAGAAGATGGAAAGATCTTCCATGCTCTTGAATCAGTAGGATTAACATAGTAAATTTTACCAATGCACATCTTACCAAAAGCAAAGTACAAATTTAAAGCAATCTCAATTAAATTTCAGACACAATTCTTCACCGACATTGAAAGAACAATTTTCAAATTCATATGGAGAAAGTCAGAATATCATAAACAATTCTGTACATTAAACAAACTTCCAGAGGATTTACCATCCATGATTTCTATTATAGAGCTATAATAATAAAAACTGAATGGTATGTTCTAAAAATAGAGAGATGGATCAATGAAATCTATTGAAGACATAAACTTAAATACAACTACCTATGGACACCTGATTTTTGACAAAGGACACAAAATTATACAATAAAAAAATAAGAAAGTATTTTCAAAATATGTTACTGGCATAACTGGAAGCTGGCATGGAAAATAAGGCAAATAGATCCATATCTGCCGCCCTTCTCAAAACTCAAGTTAAAGTAGGTAAAAAACTTCAACATAAACTCAGTTACACTGAACTTGATAGAAGGGCAAGTGGGAAATAGCCTTGAACACATTGGCACAGAGACAACTCCCTGAACAGAACATTAATTTTGTAAACACTAAGACCAACAATTAATAAATACTACCTCTTGAAATCAAAATCATCTGTAAGACAAAGGAAACCAACCACAAGTTGAAAAGGCAGCCTACAGAATGGGAAAAGATCTTCACCAACCCCATATGTGACAAAGGACTTATTTTAAAATATATAAAGAACTCAAGAAAACATAATTTTAAAAAACAAAAATCAAATAATCCAATTAAAAATTGAAATACAGATCTAAAAAGAGAATTGTCAGCAATTGGAATCACAAATGGCCTAGACACACTTAGAGAAATGTTCAATATCTTTTGCCAACAGGGAAATACTAATCAAAACAACTTTGCGATTCAGTCTTAGAATGGCAAAAAAAAAAAAACCCACAAGTTATTACTCTTTCTGAAGAAAATATGGAGCAAGGTCAAAACATCTTTATTGCTGGTGGGATTGAAAACTTGTACAGAAACTTTGGAAATTAATATGGTAGTTTCTCTGAAAACTAGGAATCTACAAGATCCAGTAATACCACTATTGGACATACACCTGAATCTTACCATAATCATACAAAAAGGACACTTGCTTTAACTATGTTCATAGCAGCTTTATTCATATTAGCCAGAACCTGGAAACAACCTAGTTGTTCCTAGACTGAAGAATGGACAAAGAAAATGTGATACATTTACACACTGTAGTATTAGCTGTTAAAAGCAATGACATCATGATATTGTCAGCAAAAGTGATGGAACTACAAAAAGAAAATTATCCTGTGTGAGGTAACTCAGACCCAGAAAGACAGACATGGTATAATCTCACATACATGGCTATTAACTGTAAAATTAGAGATAACTATAATCTGCAAACCCTGAGAGACTATGTAACAAAGAGGGTTCAAGATGGGACACCCAGACCTTCCAAAGAAGGGAAAATAGAAGAAAGTTCATGAGTAGATTTAGGATGAGTGAGGACAGGAATATAAATGATTAGGTTAGAAGGTTATAGATGGGGAGAAAATTGAAAGAGAAGACTAGAAAGGGGGCATTCCAGGGATGGGCAGAGATCTAAAGCAAGGGAATCTCTCTGGAATCAACAAGGATGACCCCAGCTAAGATTTCCAGCAATAGGAGCTATATAGCCTGAATTGGCCATCTCATCTGACCAGGAAAGGATTCTTTTGCAGGAGGTTAGACACTGATCCAACCACATAAATTTCGCCCTAAGACTGTACTGCCTATGATATGTGCTGGGGTAAAGATGGCCTAGAGATTGAGGTAGTGACCAACCGATGGCTCTTCTAGCCTTAGAACTATGACGTGAATGGAAGCCCACCACTGACACTGCCTGCAGTGCCAGAACCCACAGGCTACAATGACCCAGAGACCTAGGATAGAACCAAACATGATAGAAGAAAAAAGTCAATGTATTGATGGTATACTGCTATACTGCTATACTCATAGATTTGTGCCTAGTCAATTGTCATCAGAGAGCCATCATCAAGTAACTATTGGAAACAGAGACAGAGATCATCGGTAAGACATTAGACTGATCTCAGGGAATCCTGCTGAACAGAGAGAGGAAGTATTGTAGTAACCAGAGTAGTTAAGAACAACATAAGAAAACTCACAAAGCCAATAAACCTGAATTCATATGAGCTCATAGAATCTGAATCAACAACCAGGAAGCCTTCATGAGACAGACAGTGGGCCTTCTATAAATTTGGGACATTTGTGTAGTTTGTTATCTTGTGGGTCTCCTAACAGTGGAAGCAAGGTTCGTCTCTAAGTCTTCTGCTGGTTTTTGGAACTTTACTCCTCATATTGGGTTGCCTTGTCCAGCCTTAATACAAGAAGAGGTACTTAGTCTTACAACAACTTGATATGCTGTGTTTTATTGAAATCCATGCAAGACCTGTTCTTTTCTGAACAGAAATGGAGGAGATTGTGGTGGTGGGGCTTGAAGTGGAGGAACTGGCAGGAGATGAGGGAGGTAACTTTGTGGTCAAGATGTTAAAAAAATAGTGTACTTATGCTTGATATATTAGTATTCTTTCAATTTGTACTCTTGTACACTATTTAAAACTTCTTACTTCTCTGTGAAATTACCGTCCACAAAATGTACCATCCTTCACTTTCTCAAAATTTTGTTTTATTTTTATTTAATACAAAGGTTAAGTGAATGGCTCCATATTTGGAGGTAGAAATGGGTTTGTCACATCAAACTTGGTTAGAACACCTATCCCATGGAATATTTTAGGTATAAACACAAGTTATTTTAGTATAATAAATAAGATTTGACATATCCTTTCTTTGGTACTTATTAAGGTTAATAAGCAATTCACACTAATTTTTTTCAGTCCTTTCATTCAACATTGTTCCTTGTTATTAAAACAAACAAGTTACCCACAGGCAATCAAAAGAATTTATTTGGTAAACTTGATAACAGTTATTTTGAAATTTATTAGTTCAAAATAAAGAGAGTGGCTCATGGTTATTAATAAAACAAATAGTGCCATCTACTGACTATACTGTTCTGCACTTAATGTTGCTAAAGAAACCAAGTTTAAATCACATTGTCTTCTACTGTAAGTGTGAATGCCGTAGTCATCACAGGATATTCTGAATCTTCCGGGATTTTTTTCACTTTAATAATCATTTCTAAATCTTTTCTTTTGCTAACTGAAGTGAATTTTGCATACACTTAAATCAAATGCTGGACAGTTTACAAAATAACTCTCTTAAAACAACACATGTTAAAATGTCTTTGTATTAGAAACCAAAATACAAAAGAAAAGCATCTAAACTTTTTCCCACATGCAATGTACACAGATAACTAATTAAGATATAGAAAATTCCAAAAATATAATAACAATGTGACCACAGAAATTAAAAAGGAGAGGCTCTGTAAGTGATTGAAAAAATAAAAATCTCATAATTTATTAGTAAGGGGGGAAAGTGTGAGCATGTATCATTACAGATAAAGTAAATAGAATTCTAGTGAGCCTCTATTACCTTTTAATTCATCAAAAAATAACATTTGAAACTTTATAGAAAAATAGCTTTTTGAGAATAACATGAATTTTATTTATTTGCATTATGTGTGTGTATGTCTGTGGGCGCATCCTATAGCACACGTGTGGTAGTCAGTGGGTAACTTACAGGGTCTTTACAGTCCTTCCTTCATCTGTTTTCCCAGGATCAAACTCAGCCTACCAGACCTGGTCTTTGATTTCCTTACCTCCTTAGCTATTTCACCCGTGCTGCTTACATCTAAACAGAAATTGTTTTGAGAGCTTAAGACCAACTCACAGCCTTGCACAACGTGATCTTTAGATGTCTGAGTTATATCTTGAGTCCAGATCTTATTTATTAAACGGCAATTGCAATGTTTTTTTTTTTGTTTTGTTTTGTTTTGTATGTGATTCACGAGCTGTATTGCAAAGTGCCTGGAAACAGGAAAGATGAAAATAAGCTTGATCCAATATCTAGAGCAGCTGTTCTCAACCTGTGAGTCACTAAGCTTTTGGGCAATCAAACGACCCTTTCACAGGGGTCACCCTAGACAACTGAAAACTGCTAAAACTTTAATTTTAATTCATAACATTATCAAAATAACAGTCATGAAATAGGAATAAAAATAATTTTATGATTGGAAGTCACCACAACATGAGGAAATATATTAAAGTGTTGCCGCTTTAGGAAAGGTGAGAGCCACTGACCTACAGGAATAAATGGTTGTGGAGCCACTGACCTTTATTCAGGTTCCTGAAGTATTCCTGGAATTGTCTTGCAAGCCCTCTGCCTGGACCTGTGATGACTTTGCACCTCTGAACCTGTTTCTCCTCATATTCTCAGTAACTGTAACTTCAAGTCACTAAAATAAAAAATTAGGCCAACGTGCAAATTACTTATATCTTCTGTGGTGATCTCAAAGTCTGACACCGTCAGTATGAAAAACAAAAGCTTTTAGTGGAACATTGTTTGACTAAAATTAAAAGGCATTGCATGGGAATTTATTGTTGACACAGGATTTTCACGCAACTGAAATTTTACTTATTTATTTACTACTTTCATGGAGTCCTTTAAGGCAGTATAGAGCTGCAATGTGTTTCATCTGCAGTGCATCACATTACTCTGGATGCAAGAATAACTTCGCTTAGCAATAAATCATGTAAATAGCAGCCATAGAAACACATTCGGCTTCTCTTTTCAGCTCTAAACTAGAGAAAGTTTTAACTCTTCAATAGGTATGATTAAAGGAAGACCATGCGATCATTGGCATTCATTAGAAAAGGTGCATGTTATCCCTGTTGATAGCTCCTTAATATGAGCTTTCAATGCATGTATATTTGATAACACAAAGAAGACGATTTGGTGAGAAGCCGGTGCTAAATGACAGTCACCCAAGCACTGCAAAGCAAAGGCTTCTTTATTTATAACTAGGATTTAGAACAGAGCACTACTTAACCTCAGCTTGAAATCAAAGTGCTTTGTGAACCATCAAGCATAACTGCTAAAATGCTTGTTAGTTCATAGTCACTATCTTAGTGCAGCAATGATAGAGCTCTTGTGTGTAAAAGTGATACCAATAGTTGCATAGGGAATATTATATACCCTATAGACATTTGATATGGGGAAATTAATTTGTTTATTGAGAAGGTTTTACAGGGATAACAAGTGTCCTTAAGGGAAAAAGACAGAAGACTTTAGATGTACCAAAGGAAGGGAAGGACACACAAATGCAGGGCATGGAGATTGTATGTCTTGAAGCATGGGTTATATGTCTACAAAGCAAGCAATCTTGCAAAAGTTCAAGAGCCACTACTGGATATTTGTTTTGTCTTGTTTTGTTTGTTTGTTTGTTTTTCGAGACAGGGTTTTTCTGTAGCTTGGAGCCTGTCCTGGAACTAGCTCTGGTAGGTCATACTGACCTTGAACTCACAGAGACCTTCCTGTTTCTGCCTCCTGCATGCTAGGACTAAAGGCTTGTGCCACAATCGCTGGCCTGCCCCTACTAGAATTTGATGCAGTGATATATATTCAGATGTATGTCATTCAGTATGAGAGAATTCATTTCTGTTACTTCATACAAGTTATTCTGTTGAAATATGTTACTCTAGCCATGTAAAAATAATATATTCTGGACATGCTCTGTGCAAATGTATCTTATTGTAATTCAATGTAATTTCAATATTTATACTATTACTTGGACTCAACAGACATAAAAATTTCAGTCCTTAAATTGCTCTTTCTTTTCTATTCTTCCTGCTGTATAAAAAGTTAATGTGTAAGTATTTCAGAACTAGGAATTGGTTATTTATTCTACTGGAATAATGCTCTTCATATTTCATAGTAATCAAATTTTGCCCTCTTCACTTGTTAGAAAAAAGTTTTCTCCCTTAATTTTTTATTTCAATCATATTTGCACTGCAAACGCTTTGGCCTATGCAACACAATAATTGTATCCTGCTGTCTTAATTTCTTTAAAAATATAATTTAAAGCTCTAATTAATTATGTAATATGATTAATCACATTGCTTTTATCATGCAAGTTTTCTCCTCTCTTTAATATGTAAGATTAATGAGGTATAAAATATTATCTCTTTGATTCGCTAATTTGTTTGTGGTGCACAGAAGGCAGACTTGCACATAGAAAGTATTCTGTAGAGTTTCCTAACTCAGTGATTTAAAGAAAATATTTAGAGCTTTATTACACATAAGATAAAGATGCTGAAACCATGAATTATATTAAAGTTTATTTGAATTTTCAGTTTGAGATGAAATAATGTTAGATTTTTTTATGTTTATTCTGGTTTTTCTTCTATGAAAACAGAAGATTCATCAAACATTGTGAGCATATCCACAGTGCATACAATTTTTTGGAGATATGCTTCTCTGTGTTATTCTTTCACAAGGTAGGCTGACTGCTTCTTGCCTTAATCAAGTCCTCAATGTGGTTGAGAACAGAACTACACTCCTGTCGATTGCAGAGTAACATCAAGAACTGAGATTTTACAACAATATGGATCATACAAGCTGACACCGAGACAGTCACATCATTTCTGCTGTATTTAAAAATTTATGAGTGGGTAGACATTTTTAAAAGTTCGAATTTTTGCATTTCTATAATACATAACTATAAAATAGGTTATAGAGAGGCAAATTTCTTTTTCCAGCTCTTAGTGGAAAACATTAAGCATTAAGAATATTTATGATAGAATCATTCTCCTTTTCAGTAAAGGGAACTATAATTCTGAATAACATTCAAAGGAAAGTAAGTTCTCCACTATGATTCATAGAATTGAAAAATTGTACCCAGGACTAGGAGAAGTCAAGAAGAGAATAGGCTGAGGTGAAGTACTTGATGTTAGCATTAAAAGACAACAGGATAAAAGTAAAAACTGGGTACTGAGCTGGGCGATGGTGGCGCACGCCTTTAATCCCAGCACTCGGGAGGCAGAGGCAGGCGGATCTCTGTGAGTTCGAGACCAGCCTGGTCTACAGAGCTAGTGCCAGGACAGGCTCCAAAAGCCACAGAGAAACCCTGTCTTGAAAAACCAAAAAAAAAAAAAAAAAAAAAAAAAAAACCAAAAAACTGGGTACTGAGGGTGCAGAGAGATTGTGGACATCACATGACACCTGTGCCACTCAGCAGGAAAAGCAAAGACCACTGGCAGAACAGATTTGACTCTATAGATTTTGAGGACAGGCAATAAATATTTTTCAATACTATTTTGATTAATATCTATAAGCCCTTGATTTTCTAAAGAAAAATAACTTCCAAATTTAATTATGAGAGTTTTATTTGGCAGTCAGATGCAGATTTTTCTTTTATCTTTATTTGGAATGATATTCAATAACAAACTGACCCAATTAAAGAAAACTCTGTTTTACTTTTTTTTGAATAGATGATGTAATTTTTCAAATTGGAAATCAACATAATGTTAGCAGGTTTTCAGTATTATTTTTGGAGGCAGTGAAAAAGTTATCACTAAATTCTATTTTAAAAGCTTTTCTCCTTACATCTTAAGAATTCATTGTTTAAAGATGATTCTCTCAGAGGAAGTTACAGATCATAAAATTGTGGAAGTAATAAATAAAGCAATTAAAAATATTTCAAATCCAAAGCTACAGGAACTTATCAGTGAATTCTTTTCTCATGAACCTCAGTTAGTTTGAATTAAGAAACACGCTGTTGAATCTTATAGTCATTATAGATGTAGAGTGGACTTAAAGACAATTGGACATCTCCTTTTTTGTCTTTCTTCTAAGTAAATCCATGCATCTTTAATTATATATTTAAAATTATTAGTTAATAATATAACAATAACATTTCTTTCTTTTGTTTATTGTGGGCAATTTCTCTCATACTTACTTCCCTATGAAAATATGCAGTTAAAATATAAAATACAAAAAAGCAATTTCAAGAAAAATGTTAATGTAAATTTGGAATTTATGTAAATAATTGGTATTTGTTCTATATAATGATAAAAGATCCCAGGAAGTTATATTCAGAAAAATACAAGTATGTATGTGTGTATATGTATACGTATAACAACAATTAATAAAAAACATAGATTTGAAAGCTTGCAATGAATGATATATGAGAGTATTTGATGGAGTCTAGGGAAAGGCAAATTATATAATAATTGTATTATAATCTCAAAAATAAATGGCTACAATCCATAGCCCTGGAGAGGCTAAGTAACAAGAAGGACCCTGAGAGGGATATGCATAAATGACCCTAGGAAGGAGAAATGGGTAAGATCTCCAGGAAGAGGAGAGGGGTTGGGGAATGAAAACATGAGGGCACAGGATAATAGAGTTGGGGGAGGGGAGGAGACGGAGAAAAATGAAAGAGGCGTCTTGATAGAGGGAGCCATTATGGGGTTAGTGAGAAACCTGGTTTCAGGGAAATACCTAGGAAACCATAGCTAAGGCTCTTAGCAAAATAGTGGAGAGGGTGCTTGACCTCGTCTTCTCCTATAATCAGACTGGTGACTTTCCTAATGGTCATCGCAGAACCTTCATCCAGTAACTAATGGAAGCAGATGCAGAGATCCACAGCCAAGTCCTGGCCTGAAAACCTGGAGTTCAGTCAGAGAGAGCGAGGTAGGATTATGTGAGAAAGGGGCAGGCAAGATCATGATGGGGAAACACCCAGAGACAGCTGGCTCAAGGTAGTTGGAGCTGATGCCCTCTGGAAACATGACAACTGGGGAGCATGCATGTGACCGAACTAGGTCCTCTCAATGTGGGTGACAATCGTAAAGTTTCGTCTATTTGTTGGAACTCTGGCAATGGGACCAGAATTTATACCTAGTATGTGAACTGGCTGCTGGAGCCCATTTCCTTTTGTGGGATACTTTGTTCAGCCTAGATGCAGTGGGGAAGGGAGTGGAACTGTGGTTGGTATGTAAAATAAATAATAAAAAAAACAGTTAAAAAAAGGAAAGAAATATGAGGGAAGACTACATTACTTATGCATAAAAAGATGCAATTTGTTTAACAGGAACTAACTTAAATTTGAATTTATATGAATATGTAGAAAGAAACCTTAAGCTCTCTCATTCCTTTTAAGAATAACATTACATTTGTGGTACACAAGTATGAAATAAGTGCTAGGATAATTAATTTAATAAGTAATTAATCACTAATTGCCCACCAAAAAGAAAAAAATCTTAAAGTGTTAAATGAGATCAAAAGTCTGATTTGTATGTAGTTTGTGTTATGAGAAATAATTTTTTTAAATGAAGAAATTATAGGAAACTCAGATTCCAGATTTGGGTTTCACATCTACTTTGGTGTCTAGAGCTTGAGAATTTCACTCAGAAAAATACATTATAGGTCCCCAAGAATCAAAACGCTTACCACATTTCTTGTATTTGTATAGTGACTAAATACATTGATGAACAGTTAGTGCTAATATCCATTTCCTATGTGAATAGTTATATCATCTCTTATTTTATTTATATTAATTCTCTTTAGAATTTTTCCACATTTGTTGTGAACTACTGTTCAAAGTTTAAACATAAAGATTTATTAAAAATGTTAAATGACTTGAATATAAATCAATGTTGATCTCATAGTATATTTTCAGGGGAATCTGTTAAAAAAGGTTTGAAACTTTTTTCTCATTTATTTTAAATGATAATTAGAGCTGTAGGTTGGTTCAACTACACTCTTGAAGTTGTTTTTGTCAACAAAATATATTTATTCCTTTCACATTTCTACTACAACTGTTCATTAATATAACATAGAAACATTTTATATGTTTACATTATTACATATGCCTTGTAACATAAAACCTTAATGGGAGACTAAATTAAGGAATGATGTGATTCACAGATATGGTCTTCCATAGGAAAGAATAAACCAAGTGATTATCCAATACCAAATGGTCAGCCCTAAAAATAAACAGGAAAGTAACTTTATACAGACTTATCTGGTTGTATTTAGAAATATTTATTAGCAATATATAGATATGCATACAATAACAAAATGAAGAAAAGAGGCCATGATTTTAAAGTAAAGCAAGGAGAGGTATATAGTAGAGTTTGGAGAACAGAAAAGAATGGGAGAAATGTAATTATATTATAATCTCAAAAATAGAGAGTAAAAGAAAAAAAATACTTTTGTTTGTTTGTTTTTTGTTGTTGTTTGTTTTGGTTGTTTACGCTTTTTTGAAACAGGATTTCTCTGTGTAGCTTTGGATCCTGTCCTGGAACTCCGTAGACGAGGCTGGTCTAGAACTCAAGGGGATCCTCCTGCCTCTGCTTTCAGAGTCCTGGCATTAAAGGTGTGTGCTACCACTGCCCAGTCTCCTGTTATTTATTTATTTATTTATTTATTTACTTACTTACTTAGTAAACAACTCCATCATTCCACTACTAAAACTTGCTCAGAGAGCCCCCAGCAAAAGTACAGAGAAATGGAAAGATTGGCAGAAATGTGTTTCTAAGAAAATGAGCTCTGGTATTTCAGTGACTTCCTAAACCAATTCAATAACAGTCAATAATTTTTTTGAAAACTCTATTACAATTAAAGTAAAAAATAAATTTTACTACCTAAAAATTAATACAAAAGGCTATGGGAAATAGTTAATAAATATTAGTGGTAAGGAAAGTTGAGAGCCCTTCCAAAAATTTATATCACAACACAATGTTAAGTCATTTTAGTTCATACAACACTTTATTTATAAGGCTAAATTTAAATGAAACATAAATACACATTCATTTACATATATATCATTGTGCACTACTTGCTGTCTGTAACATAAGAAAAATTGGCATCTAAAGGTAGACATCTCACATTAAATTGAATAGAATAATAATTTGCAATGGCTTTTGATCAGTTGCACATTGTAATAAATATCAAATAAAAGTTCTAAAGCATTGCTATTATTCCCAATGATTTCCAAGACAGAAACAAGAGAAATCATGTTGATATTTAAAAACAAAAATACAAAATGACAATCAAAAGTTTAGTTGAATTTCTTTTCACACAAGATGATAATACTTATTAAAATCTCTTTCTTACATCAATATTAAAGTGATTGTGAAGCAAACATGAGATTGTTTCATATGAATCTTTATATAAAATTAGTTTGGTGATGTGATTAATATTTATATATTAAAATAATATGATTGAATATGCAGTATTTAAGCACACATCTAGGAGAAATTATTTTACTCACGGCAGGTTACTTTAAACTTAAAATCATGAACAACTTTTGGATCTTTGCTAGGTACTGGAGTATTATCTTGGATCATTGGTAGATAATGGAGTATTATATTTCTGCTACTTTTATTTCCTTCATAATTCTCTGGGAAGCTTGAATTCAATATTTAACTTAATCATTAAAAAATAAAAAGGCTTAAAAATAAATGTATCACAACATTCTAAATGTATTTTTTGTTTTTAATTATATATTAATAAAACTAAATGATAGTTAATGGCATTTTAATACATGTTTAAATGGTATTTTGCTTGTATTCAACCCATTTCCCTTTCTTGTTTTCATTTAGTCCTAATTACCTTTTATTTTTTTCCTAAGAGGCAGTGCTTGACTTTACACAAAAACCCAATAAAATGCAAGAGTGATTCCAATAGCAATCTGTGCATTTAACTCATCCCACCACCAACATAAATCAAGTTATTGAAAAAAGATACAAGATCCTATGCTCTTATATTATGTGGAATTTTTTCATTTTGAAAAGTATATAGTTTTCTATTAAAGGTTATTTATATGTTGTTTTAAATAAATATAGCACATAAAATTGAAAACTAGAAATTTTAACATTAAAAGGAAAACACTATTTTGCCTGAGTCCAAAACTGACATTTACAAAAGATTGTTTATTAATTTACAAAACAAAATAATGCATCCAAAGATCATAACCAAGTTTTCTTTCTGTATGGGTTATGGAAAGTTCATCTGGGGTAGGCAAGTTACCAACCACGTGACAGAAATTAATCTCTAGAAGTAATATTGGTATGAATGAATTAGAGTTTATGCTTATCTACTGAGTAGACTGAATAACTGGTTTAGAATATCAGACTGATGCATTGAAGAGGATAGTAGTGCAAAGTAATGAGCATAAAATACCACAATAAAAGGAGCACCACAAGGTCAATTGATGTGGGAATGATTTCTTATTAATAAAGAAACTGCCTAGGCCCATTTCATAGGCCAACCCCTAGGTAGGCGGAGAAAACAGAACAGGATGCTGGGAGAAAGAAGTTGAGTCAGGGAGTCGCCATGGTTCTCCCACGCCAGACA
>NC_022013.1:31621952-31627200 GCF_000317375.1 Microtus ochrogaster | reverse complement strand
CCATGGTTCTCCCACGCCAGACAGACGCAGGTTAAGATCATTCCTGGTAAGCCAGCTTGTGGACTACATAGATTAATAGAAATGGGTTAGATCAATATGTAAGAGCTAGCCAATAAGAGGCTGAAACTAATGGGTCAGGCAGTAATTAAAAGAATACAGTTTCCGTGTAATTATTTCGGGGCATAAGCTAAGCTAGCCATGCAGGCGGCGGGATACAGCTCCGCTGCTCTTAATTGAAAAATTTGTCAACTGCTTCTTAAAAAGTCTGGAAATGTGAAAATAAATACATTTTTAAATGAGCAAAAATGTATGATTATTTTGCAGGTGTTTGTGTCTGTTTACCTGGTGTTTATTTTCTCATATGTTCATGTGTGTATGAATGTACACACACATGTGCACTTATTCATGGAGTTCAGAGGTTAATTGCTGTAGAAATCCTACCACCAGTAGCCTTTAAATTACCTGCCCACTTGGGTGTGGCCTCTTATACTATAAATGCCAATGTAAAGCACACCATCGCTCTTGTTTCCAGCAGCGTGATTCAGTTCCTTTTTCTCATTTGTGCAGAGGACTGTAATCTGTGAGTCTCCTGCTAAATAAATAACCCTTTCTTGTACTCAGTTCTGAGCTAGTGCAGGATTTCTTTTTAGCAGCTGTCTTCAGCTCATATCAAATCTCTGCCACAACTGCTTTCCACCTAGTGTTTAGAGGTAAGTTTTCTCACTGAACATGAAGATTACTGATTTCACAAGGATAAGTGCCCTGTAAATCCTAGGGATGCTCCTGTCTCTGCCCTCCAAGAACTGAGATTACATGCATATTCCACCAAGCCTGTTTTTTACATCAAGTTGTCTCTCCATACCCCTATATGTCCTTTTAAACTTATGATTTTTTGTTTTTTTGCTGTTTGTTGAAACATAGTGATATCACTCCATTTCTCAAATAAGGATGATGAGGATATGATATGCTCTGTTGATATTATTAAATTAGGTTTCAACTACTAATACCCAACTTTTCTAATAGTTGATGTGTGGCTCATTGCTAAGAACACAATAACAAATTAATATAGATTTATTTTAATTATCACTATTATTTAATATTGACAATTATTTCAACCATCATTCATATTCCTTCTACCTTAATAATGATTATTTTGGAAAATGCATACAATTTTCACCTTATTCTATCACTCTTTCCTACATGAGTCAAAGAACTAAAGACAATTTTAATGTCTGAGAACAGAAATGAAGTACAGTATGATAACTATTAATCATTTTTAAGATATACTATGAGGCTAAAATTGCTATTTCATGTTAAATTACGTTTCTATGAAGATGTATAGTTACCATTTCTGAAACTCAATTTTTAACTATATCAGTACTATATCTACAGTTGCTGCATATCTAGAATTTTATAATTTATAATGGAAATAGACATCAAGTACAAATGGCTTAGCACTTGATACCATCTTGCTGGTTTCTTATGAGGATTTAATGATATTTAGTATTTAACAAATCAATTTATTGCAACATGTCTTAATTTCCCAAAATGTAAATAGTTGAAATGAAACCTTAATCTAGTTAATCTTAATGAATAAAAACCAGGAGTCAGACATTAGTGTAAAGCCTGGAAGATGAGAGAAAACAGCAGCCGGCATTCCTTCATTTCTCTCTTGTTCCTCCATCAAAAAGCTGAGATTCTGTCCAAACCCCACTTTATCACTTCCTGACTCCAGCTCCCAAGTGCTGAGATTTTTAAGGCGTGAACCATGAGTGCATTATTTGTCTGAACACAAACAAAATATCACACAACGCTGAAAAATATTTTATCTATATTATACTAAATATTTTTATTCAGATTAAAAATACTTTTTATAGAATCTCACCAATTATATCAACATGACAAATTATATTCAAGTTTAGAGACTAAATTTGTCAGTCCATCCTTACTGAATAGCTACTTAATATTTTTATTTATACTTATATTTGTGAATGTATTGTCAGTCTACTTTTGTGGCTCAAATTCTGGGAAATTATATTCATGTCATCAACTTTAACATCGTCTTAATTGTGGATGACTTATTCTTTAAAACATGGGGTAGGCAGTTGACTCACTGTTCCAGAGTAGCATGAAATGTTTTAAATAAATGTATGTTAAATACATAGTATATTTTCTACTATTGAAGCTTTATTACTGTGTAACTCATGGTGTGTATGTTTATAACTTTAATGTATATCAGTGAAGCATTGTCTTGCTTATATATTCATAATGTTCAAGTGGCCATTATCTATTACTACATGTTCAAAATACAGAATTCCAACTGCTCTTGTACAGCTACACCCACATACACAGAGAGAAAGAGAGAGAGATAAAAATTACTATCCCTATTATAGTTCAAAGTTAAGAAGAAAAACACTTGTCATTCATTATTCCTTATTTTGATACCCATGCATTGAATACAATTACTGGCTAAAACCATTGCAATCAAGGGTATTCACAAAATATGTTTACCAAACCTGAGTCTTAAGTAGAAAGACTTAAAATTGAAAAAAAAAAAACCTGTATGTTTAAACATAGGGAAATAACACCTGGCCGTAATATTATGAAATGTGCAAGATACTAGTGACAAATAGATTCTAGGATGAGTAAATGAAAGAAGAAATTTGATGTTAAGAACTTGTAGATGTACATACAAAGTTAACATCTGAATAACAATAATATAAATATAGGCAAAATAAATGTTTAGATATGGATTTGTATTTTGTGTACATAACAGATCACAGACAGATATAAAAAGACAAAAATGAGCAAGATTATAGAGAAAAAAGTATTTCTACTATATATTGAAGAAAAATAAATAGAGTGTATATAAAATAGGTTAAATTGAAAATATAGTACTATATTTAGGGAAATATAATCTCAATATTAATTGCAATAAATTAGTAACAAATACCAATAAAATATTCACAATTGATTTAGAATTTTTACATTTCTCCTTAGAAAGTTGCTTTCATTCATACATGAGAAGAGTAATTGTTCCATGATATCCAACATTATTTTACTCTTCAAAAACTTATGGAGATACTATTATAAGCCATTTGTCAGATTAAAAAGTATGTTTTGGGTTTTTTTTGATAACTGGTTTAATTAATGCATACTCACTGAATACATTAGTGGTCTCTTATGTGTTATGAAAAATTGTAGTTGAAGAGTAAACTCCATTGTCTGAGATATGTCTTCTTAATTAACTTTTAAGACACAATAAAATATAAACCACAAACCACCACTTTGAGGTTGGACAAGGCAAGCCAACAGAAGGAAAAAAGCCCATGAGAAGACATAAGAATCAGAGGCTCACTAGTTTACACAGTCAGAATTCCCATAAAAATATTACACTGAAATCTATACACCAGATACACAGAGAATCTGGTGAAGATCCATATAGATCCAGTGCTTTTGTTTCAGTTTCTGAGTTCGTATAATCCTTGCCTAGTTAATTTAGAGGGCAGGCCTTGTTCTCACAGTATCCTCTATCCTCTCTGGCTCTTTTACTATTTCTGACTTCACTTTTTCAGGGTTTCCTAAGCTCTGAGGGCAAGGATTAGATGGAGACATTCCATTTAGAGATGCTCATTCCAAGGTCTCTCTTTTTGTGTTCCGATCTGTTGTTAGAGGAGGCTTTCCTGATAATGCCTAATAAGGAATTCATCCACAAGTTTAGCAGAATAGCATTAAGGTTCATTCTATCAGTAATTTTTAAGACCGATAGTATCTGGTTTTAACCTAGTCTCTGGGCTATCTAGCCTCTGGTTCTTGTTCACCGAAGCAGTATTGGGTATGGGTTCCATCTCTTGGAGTGGATCTTAAGTCAAATCAGACATTGGTTTGATACTAGCACAAACATTGTGCTCCTATTTTCCTAGCATATTTTGCTGTCAGGACAGATTGTAGGTCAATGATTTTATGACTGGGTTGATGTACTATTTCTTGTTTGTTACCCTGCCAAGTACCCACCCATATCAAAGATACTAGAATGTAAGGATGAAGGTTCTATGTAGACACCAGATTGATGTCTTCATGTTCAATGAGCTGTGTGGATATTGTCTTCAATAATTGGTGCCTAACTATTACTATGTTCAAAGCAACCTACTGTCTTGGCAACAGTCTGGGTTGTTTCAAGATTACCATGAGACCCCTTTGGCAAACAACCCAAGTTAGATGCAACCCAGTCCAAGTATTAGAAACTTTCTTTAGTGACAAGTGACAACCTCATGGGACACTGTCTCCCACATTATTATCAGGTTTTATCAGGAATAGCCTTCATATATTTTATGAAGTTTCCACTGCACTGTTTCCATACTACCCCTCCAAACAGCTCTCAATTCCACCTCTCTTTCTCTCCCTAAATATCCTATCATTTCCCCCACCTCAACTGCCCACTTGATATTCTGATTCTTGTGCATGCACCCCCCGTCTATTCATCAATTCCATTGTATTTTCCCATCCCAGGGAGATCCACCAGTCTCTCCTAGTGGACAAATTATAGTTTGGTTATCATTTCTAATTGCTAATATCCAAAAAAAGTGAATAAGTATTACATTTAGCTTTCTGAGTCTAGATTACCTCACTCAAGTTGATTTTTTTCTAGTTTTCTCCATTTGCCTGCAAATTTTATGATGTCATTTTTAACAGCCTCGTAATACTCCATTGTGTAAATGTTCCATATTTTAATTATCCATTCTTCTGTTGAAGAGCAGATAGATTGCATCCAATTTCTGGCTACTATGCATAGAGCAATAATGAATATGGTTGAGCAAGTATCCTTGTTATAGGATGAAGTATCCATTGGGTATATAAAGTATACTTAAGAGATGGATGTAGAGGTAGATTGGCTTCCAACTTTTGGATGAACTGTCATTCTGATTTTCATAATGGTGGTACAAGTTTGGACTTCCACAGCAATAGATAAATTTCCCACTATTCCACATTCTCAGCAGCATTAGCTGACTCTTGTGTTATTCATTTTGGCCATTCTGAGAGGTGTGGTGGCACACGCTGACAGTATTTTCTGAAAGTAAAATACTAAGGTCAGGTCAGTGTACACATTACTTGTAAGTTTCACCTCTACGTTTGAATTTAAATATGACTTATTGTTTTTTACCGCAGAGTAGTACTCTAATGTGTATATATTCCACACTTTCTTCATCCATTCTTCCATTGAAGGACATCTAGGTTGTTTCCAGGTTCT
>NC_022013.1:31608680-31620392 GCF_000317375.1 Microtus ochrogaster | reverse complement strand
GGGAGGACCTTGGACTTTCCACAGGGCAGGGAACCCTGACTGCTCTTTGGACTGGAGAGGGACGGGGAGAGGAGTGGGGGGAGGGGAAGAGGGGTGGGAGTAGGGGGAGGGAAGTGGGAGGGTGGGAGGAGGCTGAAACTTTTTTTTTCCTTTTCTCAATAAAATAAAAAATGATGAAAAAATAAATAAATATGACTTATTGAAATATGTTTCAGTTGTAACAGATTTAATTGACTTTGAGACATTGCTTTGTTTAACAAGATCTTAGAAGTTCCTAATTGCTTTGAGATCATTGGTAGGGCATATTAGCCATGTTTTCTAAAAAGGGAGCAAACATCTAGAAAAGAATGCTATTTTTTTCCATCTCTCAGTTCACTTTCCTTTAGGGGAAGTTTTTGTGTAAGAGCTATGCTGTGTAGTAAATTAAGGAAATAAACAACATCTATAAGTGGAATGATTCTCCTGTTATCAGATTTGCCAACAGTTATTGGAATAACACAGTAAAAGACATTGGGTTGCAGAGGAAATTGCACTGTAAATAGTCAGATTGCCTTCAGCATATGTTGAGTCAACCTGGGGTAATGTCTGAGGAAATGTAAAATCTTTTAATGCATAGAAATGACCACAAACAAAGCATTTTTCTTGTCTTGAAAGCTAAGTTGCCTAAGGAAAAGAAAATAATGTATTTGGAATGTGACATTCATTTTTAAAACTTGCCATGTCTGGTGTTTTTATATGCTCTGTTCATGAATAACTTCGGAGAAACTAGAGATGAATACTGATTAGAAATTTAATCAAAGAGTAATGAATTATTGTGCCACCTTAAAATCAATATTACCACAATCTTTTTTCCCTAAGTCCATGTTTAGTAATAAAAGCTAATTAAATTCTGACTCTGATGCAAATTCTCAAATGGCCATTGTAAAAGTGGCTAAAATTTGTCAAGAGACTCGCTAAAAATACTTTAATAAATTTGCGAACAAAATATCTATGATATAATTTCAAGGTCTAATGGACAAATTTCTAGTTTATGATTAATTCAAGTAGATAAAACAATTTTACTAGAGAAATTTTCCTCAATAACCAATAGTCCAGATCATACATACTGAGTCTAGTTGTGTAACAGCTACCAGGAACACAGCAGAAATAACAAACATCTATGGCCATTGCCTTAGGTTTCTGGATTTAGACAACTGACTTATTGCAATGGGCTATATACTATAATAATCATTTCCAATTGTGAAGAGCATCTAAGATGGACATTTGATTAAATCTATGAATTTCTGACAAAGTTTCCAAGAGTAAGTAATATTTTTGTATGTGCATTAACTTTTGACCATTTTTACATAATTTTATCCTAACTTGCTGGTGATCATTAGATTCTTTCTACTAAGAAATTATTATTTTTTTCTAAGTATGATCACAGTTGTGAAAATTAAATATTATATCTCTGTCTTTCTCTGCATATTTGGGATGTCTTAAAGCGACTTTTTTTGCTTTCAACAGTTTTTGAAATACTTTAATTTTTAAATAATTTTTGAGATGGGAATGATGCCACATGCCTTTAAAAACAAGCACTTAGAGCCATGGCAAAAGCATCATCATATTCTGACTAGAAACATCAGAAGTTACCCAAAAATTATCACCAACATGACTGTAAGAGTGTGAGCTGAAAACTCACATTTGTTGGCTCTAGTGAACATGCCAATATGGAAAGGGAAAAAGACCACTGATGCCTCAACTGTACAGAAAGAGCTAGAGGAAACTGAAGATAGATGATAATGGAAGATATTGTTCACACCAGGGAAGGGCATGCTAATTGGTTTCTCAGTGCCAAATTGTCAGTGATGAAAAACATACATAAAAATAACATTATATAAACTGAACAGCTTATATTTAATAACACACAGTTATGTGTGTGAATTAATACATATATTAATATATCAATATTATATATTATATATTATTAATATATATTATATATTATTAATATAATATATTGTAATATATTATATTAATATATATTATGCATTCAATAAACATTAGTGAAAAAGACAAGCTATGAATTTGAAGGAGAGCAGGGAAAGGAAAATGGGAGGGTTTGAAGAATGAAAAGAAAATGATGAATATAATCATATTCTCAAAAATAGACATACAGAAAATAAGCCTTTAAAGTTTTGCATAAAGATGAAACTTGCCCTTTATGTTCACATGTATTCACAGAACCATTTCCCACAATTATGATTCTGAGTGAAATTATTTTAAAGTCTTTCACTATTGATATCAGAGATAAATTATATTCTAAGTTATATATGTAAGTTGGATTTTCTGTTTTTCTGCAGGCGATACATGTAACCCTATGACCCCACACTTTCAGATTCTTTATTTCATCTGTCCTTTTAGTAATTCCTTTACATCTCCTCCAAGTTCAATGTTTCTTTTTTTGCTTTCTTCTACTTTGTACTTTTAGAAACTTATTTAGAAACAGTGGTTGCATTTTAACATATGTTTAAATTTATTTCTATTATGTATTCAGATCAATCTAGATCATAAATTAGTAACTTAAGGTTGGTATTTTTTTTGAAGATTTTGATACATTAGACAGTGCAAATGCTTCAAATATAAGGGAATCGCATACATGTGAAAAGCTTCCTCTCACTACAAGTAACAGTGCACTTTGATCTCTGATTTTCTTTTGCTTGCAGTTCTGGTCATAGATTTCTGAATTTCTGTGTTCAATACAAGTATTGTACTGCTAAGCAATATAGCCAGACAGTTTTTGGTTCATGGATAGTCTTGCTATGTAGCACAGGTTAACCTTGAACCCAATACTTACTGTCTTCTGAGCCCTGAGATCAAAGATTTGTGTTATAAAAATTGACACCAGGTTGCATTATCACATAATGTCACTGTTTAAGATGTAGAATTTCAGAAAAAATGTCTCTTCTAGTTTTTATCAATTGTTTCTCTTATTACTTATTTTCTGTCATATGTTGACTCTCATTGTTTCCGTGGGTATTCTAGGTCATGTCAGAAATAGCTATCATTCATCCACCCATGTCTCTGTATCAACTGTCTGCCTATCTATCTGTCTATCTATCTATCTATCTATCTATCTATCTATCTATCTATCTATCTATCTATCATCTATATATCTATCTTATATCTATATCTGTTTCATGTGGGAAATACCTATCATCTATCTAGACTCTCTCTATATTAGATCTATTTGTCTATAATACATCTAGCTTTTATCTAGTATGTATTATGCATGTATCATCTATAATCCATCTACCTAACGTCTCTATCTTTCTATCTATTGACCTATCTCCCTCTTATTGGTTTATCATCTATTTTTCTGCCATCTATCACCTAGTTAACATTCATATATCTTTCATCTATTCATCTATGTATCTATCACTCATCTTCATCAACTTATCACCTATCTATCCTCTATCTACATGCCTATCATATATATAATATAATATAATATATATTATATTATATTTATTATATTATATTGACTGTGATCTGTCATTCTCCCCAGCTACTATAAATCATGAGATTAGATGCTTTGCATAAAAGGCAGGAAATAAATGTAGGAAGCACAACTTAGAATCAGCACTGAAGAAATCATGATTGTCAATCATGTGGTACTATTTTATTCAAAGGAAGGAAATACATAATGACTGGTCACCTGGAATACTAAAGTGAAAATGGTCAAACCACCTGGTGATCCTTTGCTGTTCTACTAGGACCCAGCCCCCGCATAAATCCTCTTAATATTGCAAGCATTGTTTAATCTCCAATCCTGCCCTGAATAGATCATATCCCTGTAAAAGAGGCCCCACGTATGTTTTCAACTTCCACCAATAGAACTAACCTATACTTACCACTGATCCTTCCCTTGGGCCTTAGCCCTGAGTACTGTTTATTAGGTGATTCTTTTTGTAAAGATCACAGATGTAGTTACTATCTTGTTCAAAAGTGTCTATATGGCTATGCCTAAAGCTTTGTTGTGATAATAGTCACATGAAATAGCCTTTCCCAAAGTTTTACTATGCTTAAATGTGTAAGAAGAATAAGCCATGAGGTCAGACCCTGGAGATTTTGACCAAGTGCCTGCAAAGACGTTACTGACCATATTTGCAGTTTCTTTCTTTGACACAGATTGATTACCTCCCTGCCAGTCACGAGGCTTGCAGAGTACCCAATGTAAAAATCCTTTAAAGATAAAGTGATGCATGGAAGGTGAGATCAGAACTTTTTGGCTCACTTGCAAATGCGGCTTTCTTTAACTAAGTGACTGCCATAGTTGTTAGTGTGCAAAGTACAGTGTAGCTATTAGAATTTTGACATTGGTTGAGAAATGGTCTTGCAGCTCTTTCCATCCTATATAGCAGGCCTCCAGTTGATCTCCCTGTTTACAATATAATACTTTCCCCTTCGTCTAAATTGTGTTCAATTTCCTAGAACCCTTTTGGGAGGTTTTGTTGTTTGGTTTCTTACTTGTAATTATCCTTCTCTATCTCTAATGGGATTAAGCAGCAATATTTGGACTTAAGTTTATTAACTTACACTCAGCATTGCTGAACAAACTGTTTTCAATTTCCTAATTTCCAGAATTTCTGCAATTTATAATTTTGTATAATATAAATTAGCTTTTATTCTGTTTATTTTATGCTGATTTAAATAAATATTAATAAGTGTTTATCATGTTTTTAGACTTTCAAATCTCCTGTTGCTTTATTAACGCTTCTCTATGGAATTTCTCAACACCTTTACTTTGATTTCTCAGAGATTTTAAGGGAGGACCTAGGACTTAACACAGGGCAGGGAACCCTGACTGCTCTTTGGACTGGAGAGGGAGGGGGAGAGGGGTGGGAGGAGGGGGACAAGGGTGGGAGGAGGGGGAGGGAAATGGGAGGCTGGGAGGAGGTGGAAACTTGTTTTTTTTTCTCCTTTTCTCAATAAAAAAAAAAAGTTACCTCTAAGAAAAAAGATTCCTATAAAGGACCTATTTGCACAGTTACACAGAAAAAAAAGAAGCCATGAAAAAGAAACATTTTATTTAGTTAATAATATTGATATAAAATTTCTATGTAATTTTGAGTTAATGCAAACTATAGATTAAATACAAAACATCACATATATGTAAATAAATTTGTATTCAGCAATGAGATTTTATATAAATTATGTAAAAGGATAAATGAATGGCATTGGTCATTTAAAGTCTATGTTTTTCCATATGAATAGCATTTCTAGTAGGTTTTGACAGAAGGAATCATCCCACTCAAAACACAGTTAATTAAGGGCATTTCAGAATTTCTTTACAACACTTCAGTTACATTCAAGTTTGTCAAATTATTACAAAGGTACATAGGAGTAGAATTATTTGAAAATTTCTCATAAGAACTATATGATTCATTCTTCACAATTTTACTAATTACTGTTAACAACATATAAATAGAAAATATAAGTAGGAAGTGTATACTGTGTACAGCAGGAGCCAAGGAAAAAAAACTGTCTGTCAAATCCTGCCAAGACAGGGTAAGATGGTTTTGAAAAATTTCTTGCCTCTGAAAATGGTCTGTCAGTTATGATAGGCCTTAGCCAAAGTTGGTTGCTTCAATATTGCAAATGAAACTTTGGGTGTTTGCTCAGGTAGCTCATTGTCTCGGTCATATATTGTTCATTTTGGAAATTGTTTGATTGCACTTCCTGCTTACTCAAGTAATATTATCTCCTTACTTGGATCTTCAATGTGGTTGAAGACTAGATAGTTGTAGTTACTTTCCTCTCATGAGTTGGCCAAGTTATTCTTTATACAAGACTTAAACTCAAGACTTAAACTCATTAGGATAAGATAATTATTGAAACATTTATCATATGTTTCTTGCTAGATATATTTGTTTTTATTGTATATAATTTTGTATTAGGCTTAGAACTCTCTTCTTTAATCAAAAGAGGGAGGTACTATAAGAATTTCTGCTACCAGTAATTTAAGTTACCTGCCCACTTGGGGTATTTATGACAATGTAAAGCAGGTGTCCAGCTTCTTTACAGGAAGCAGGATTTGGTTGCTGTTCTCCATTCCAGCAAATGATTGTGACTTGTGAGTCTACCTCTGAGTAAATATCCCTCTTTTATTCTCAATTCCAAGCTAGTGTGGGATTTCTTCTAAGTGACTTTCTTCAAAAGCTCATACATATAATCATGTTCTTTGCTTAGACAGTATTTCATATATCTCTTTGAGCCAACAGACAGTTTCTAAATTCTAATCTACATTTTTTCCATTTTAATTCACTGTCAGATGTGGCTAAAGATTGGTTGAAGTAAAACAGATCACCAAATCTTTCCTTAGTATGTTTCAATAATGACCTTACTAATGGATGATCAAGAAAAGATTAAGACTGAACATAAAGCCAAGCTCTGAATTGACAGGAATATGGGTCAAATAAAGTGGAGAAGTGTGGTAAGCCACTTTCCAACATATTGTGAAGATATAGGTAAAGAGCTATGTGTGGAACTAGAACAGATGGTGAGGACAGAAGAACAACAACCTTAAAAGGGTCATTGAATTTTATGACTAGAGCTCTATATGTGCTGTATCACCATACTTTAGAAGCAAAGAATGTCATTGCAAGGAGATCAAAGTGCTGCATATTACCAGAAGGTAATACCTCAATTTAGATGTATCTCAAATCCATACTTCTGAAAAGATAGGTAAATGTTTTTGTGCAACTCAATGACTTCAGTGCCACTGATAACATTGAGTGTAGTGGGAGCGGTGGGCTGCTTTCCTGCCACCTGGCTCCCGCCGCCTAGCTTAGCCCCTGAAATAATAACACAGAATCTGTATTCTTTTAAACACTGCCTGGCCCATTAGTTCTATCCTCTTATTGGCTAATGCTCACATCTTGGTTAACCCATTTCTAATAATCTGTGTAGCACCACCAAGTGCTTGCTTACCGGGAAAGATTCTAGCCTACATCCATCTCCGGTGGAAGAATCATGGTGTCTGCCTCACTGCCTTCTACCCAGCATCCTGTTCTGTTTACTCCGCCTACCTTATTTTCTGTCCTATTAAAGGGCCAAGGCAGTTTCTTTATTTAATCAATGAAATCAACACAAAACAGAAGACTCACCCACGTCAACTGAGGACTTGTTTAAATTACAGTTGTTGAAGACTTCCTTATTTTAGATAAAGCTGATCTAAAGGCCCCCAAATGGTTTACACCACAAAGTCAACTCACATTCATTTTGTTTTATAATTAGAAATTTAAACCCATAAAATTCTAATTAAAATTGCAAAACAATAGCTGCAAATATTTTTAAACTCATTATTGAAACTATCAATTGCTTCTTTATAGTGTGAGTTGTTTCCATTAAAACCTGGTCTTCTCATTAGGTTATAACCAAATATTAAGAACTTGCTGCAATTTAAATATTTATTGCTTAAAAAAATAGCTCTAACGTCACCCAAAACATTTGTTCATTGTCTGTTTACTAACCTCCATCATACTCTATGGTGAGTACATTATCATTTGAAGGTTTTTGTTTTTAAAGAGAAGCTATCTCCATATTATTGAACAATGCCAACCTTTGAACAGCTTTCAACAGGCAATGTTTCCAGAAGGTTTTTATTTCACTATAACCTCATTCGTTGGATGTGAGTTGTTTTTGCATGCGGTATTCTTCTTGACTGATTTATTTTTTCAGTAGTACATTAGGAAAACTTTAAAAAAATTATAATTTAATTTTTTTATTGATTTTTTGTGGATTTTATATCATGCCTATCGATCCCCCTCATCTCACCATGCCTTTGCATCCACCCTTTGCCCCACATTCCAAAATAAAATAAAATAAAATTTAAATGTAAAGAAAAAAGAAAAATCTCATTATTTAAGCAATAGTGTGACACAGGATACCTCTTAGTCCATATAGCTTTACTTGCAAGGGTTAATTGCAGTATGTCATTTGTATGGTTTGAGGTTGTTGGTTTCTGCTACACTATTTATACAAGTTCCTCACTGGGACTCCTCTCACATATCCTGTTGTTGTCCTGTCCTGTGTCATGGAGATTCTGCAGCTTTTTATCCACAAAACCAAGCACTTTCACATGCTCCAGAAGATCATAGATGCAGTGTTATTGAGATAGGCCCATTCAGAGCCCTGGTACTGGGCATAGATGCCAGCTGTGCTTCTTAGTCCACAATCTCTCCTTTACTCTCACCACCAGCATGAGTTCCACAGCACTGCCCTGGCCTGCTCAGTCTAAGTAATACGCAGCAAGAGGTGGACTACAAGCCCTTGGGGCCCTCTCATCGACACCTGTGCTACTCGGGCCAGTTTAACTACGTTGCCCAGTCATGTGTAGTGACTACTCTTCCGAGTGTTGCAGATGATGAGAGACAGTAAGGTGCATATGGAATATAGGAGCAGTACTTCTCTCTCCTGCCTGTGTCACCATATGGCATATGAGGAGCGGGACCTGATCTCTCAAGAGTATATTCTCAGGGATGGTTCACTGTGCTCCCTTCAGTGGTGTCAACTCTACCAAGATGTCCAGAGATGGTGCCGTGTCCTCACAAAGTGCTGCAGCCAGTGAGGGGTACAGTTAGCTGTTCCACTTTCATGACCCAGGGACCAGCTCTCTTGCTTGCTTCAGGTAATAGTGAGAGAGGGGTGCAATGGGTAAGGAGGAATAGCTCTTTATATGGCTAAGAACCCAGTCTCAATTCCAACTGAACACATCTATTGTTGTTTCTTTCAAGGTTATCAGCTGTTTGTCTTCAACTTTACTCATTGTGCTAAACATTTTGGAGTGGGTTACAAGGAAGGAGAGAGAAAGAAAAGGCATTAGTTTAGAATCAGAATCCATAGGGAAATATGATACCTCATGAATCTACATGCTTATATTTTTATAATATCATAAAATGTATATGTAATTAACATAATAACAAGCACAATAAAATCTTTTGAAAAGTTTTATGGAACTAGTACTAAGCGTGAGTTTGAACTTCAGAGCTCTATTATACAGCATTTTGTAGAGATTATTTATCTTTCTTCCTTAAATTTATTCTATTAGCCTTATAGAATGATTAATGATAAACCATTGACTATTATTATGTGAATCTAATGTTTAAAATAGTTATACTAGCTTGAAAATATTTAAGGTTTCTGTATTTTTGAGAAAAAAGTACATGATAGTTGCCACTGATTTTTATCCTGAAATTTTTTTGGTACTGTATTATTAGCTTAATTTCCTGAGGTATCTATGAGTTTCTTTGCTTAGTATATTAGTTTTGAAAAATGTGACCTATGCTTTTACATATTTAATTATTTAGCAAGGCAGACTAGAAATTTATGGAGCTAACCTAACTAAAGAAGAAGAAAACATCTTTTGAAAAATCTCAGTACTTATATCAATGATAATAAAAATAATGCCAAAAATTAATAAATATGTTCATTAGCATTCTGAAGAATGAACAAAGTCAAACAGCTAATGAAAAAAGACTGCTGTGAAACAAATATGCATACACAAACTATTGGACATCCAACATGCACATACACACACAAAAATACATATAAAGTTGCATAGGCCCACAAAAGCATACTCACAACACAATATGCTCCATAAGATACAAATGGAACTTACCTGATATCACATATAAGCATATGAGAGCGATCAGTCTTACAGTTCATTCCAGCAGCACTGAAGAAGCTAATATGCTTCATCTTTTACTTGTCGCTGAGTTACTTCGTAGGCAGGAAGCATAATCAATACATTAGCAAGAGATGATGACAAGAAAGAATTTCTTTTCAGCAAAACCTTACTGTAAAATACTTCATGGATATTTTTTCAATTAATATTTTTGATATATTGGCTTAATCTTTATAAGCAAGTTCACAAACTACTTTCCTGAAAAGCTCCCTTGCTTTAGGTGATCCAAAATAAAATTGCATAAACATCATTTGAAGCTATAATATTACTATGGCTAGTTTTCTTTCTTTTAACATTAAATTATGTTTAAAAGTTTTGTGTGTGAATACTATATTTGCAACATTTTCAATCCTAAACTCTACTGCTTCATACATCTTATCAGTTCCATGTTGCCTCCTGACCCTTTGGATATGAATTTGCTCAAATATAAAACATTAGTATACATAAATTAGGATTTGCATTAACAAAATACTATAAGTTTACATAAGTGAGCCCAGAAATTATACCAAGGAACTCCTACAAATCAAAATGTAGTTAGTTCAGTAGTATAGCAGGAAACAAGATTAACTCGAAAAAAAAAAACAGTAGCCCTACTTTATACATATGATAAATGGGCTGAGAAAAAAATCAGAGAGACATCACCCTTTACAATAGCCACAAATAACATAAAATATCTTGGACTAACTCTCACCAAACAATTGGAAGACTTGTATGATGAGAACTTTAAATCTTTAAAGAAAGAAGTTGAAGAAGACATCAGAAACTGACATGGTTTCCCAAGCTTTTTAATAGGTAGAATTAACATAATAAAATGTCAATCTTATCAAAAGCAATCTAAATATTCAATACCCAGCAAAATTATTCACAGACCTAGAAGAACAACACTCATCTTCATGTGGAAAAGAAAAAAAAAACCAGGATAGCCAAAACTATCCTGTACAATGAAGGAACTTCTGGAGGCATCACCATCCCTGAATTCAAACTCTACTACAGAGATACAATACTGAAAACAGCCTGGTAATGGCATAAAAATAGACAAGAAGACCAAAAGAATCTAATCAAAGACCTGGATATCAATCCACACACATTGAACACCTGATTTATGACAAAAAAAATGGAAAAAAGAAAACATATTCAACAAGTGGTGCTGACACAAATGGATATCAACATGTAGAAAAATGATAATAGATTCTTATCTACCACCATGCAAAAAAATTCAAGTCAAAACCAACCACACTGAACATCATAGAAGAGAAGGTGTTAAGCACACTTGAACGCTTAGGCACAGGAGACTACTTCTTAAATATAACCCCAATAACACAGACATTGAGAGCAAGAATCAATAAATAGAACCTCCTGAAACTGAAAAGCTTTTGTAAAGCAAAAGATACAGTCAACAAGACAAAAGAGTAGTCTACAGAATTGGAAAAATTCTTCACCAACCCTACATCAGACAGAGTGCTGATAAGACATCTTATGCTGTAGAGGATGTGGTAGGTAAAGGGAGCACATCTCCATTGCGGGTGGGAGTACAAACTGTTTCAGCTGCTTTAGAAATCAGTATGGTGATTTCTCAGAAAATTAGGAAACAACCTACCTCAAGACCCAACAATACCACTTTTGGGTATATACTCAAAGGATGTTCCACCATGCCACATGGCAATGTGCTCAACTATGTTCATAGCAGCACTATTTATAATAGCCAGAACCTAGAAAGAACATAAATGCCCCTCGACCAAAGAATGGATAAAGAAGGTGTGGTACATTTATGCAATGAAATACTTCACAGTGGAAAACAAAAAACTCTCAATCAGTCTCATTCTGAGATTCTTGGAGGCAGGAACACCATTTTATACTGAGGTAGAGGTAAGAGCCAGTGGCTGGCTGTTTTGCTTTTGGGATATTCAGATTGAACCCCAGTTTCTTTCTCTGAGTTTTGCTAATTGTGCTTCATAATGGGACAGTTCTCCCATGCTCACAATTCA
>NC_022013.1:31588811-31606892 GCF_000317375.1 Microtus ochrogaster | reverse complement strand
AAAAAAAAAAAAAAAAGAAAAGGATACTAACACAACATTAAAAAAAAGGCAGCTTCCTGGTTTGGGTAGCATGGACTTTGGTTTTTTTCAGAAAGCCAAACACTTGAATAGGGTGTGTGGGCAGTGTGCTGCAAGTAATTTGGTAGCCGCCAGGGTCAACTGTTTACCAGAGTTGAGGTGGTGAAAAGGGCTCCCTTCTGGCAGTCTGAGAGGCAGTAAATGGGCCTCTGCCATCTTGGACTGGGCAGAGCCAAAAGGCAAAGAAACCTTAGTTCTGGCCATATTGTTTAGCATTTTACAAAGCAGTCCTGGACAGAAAATGATTTCAGACATACAATAGGACAGATTCAGACATAAAGGATTTTTAAATGAGACATCATGTGTTTAAAAAATGCATCTCTGCTTGTGAGAGAAAAGAAAAGAAATTTAGATCATTAAAAAATAGTTTTAAGAAATAAAACAAAGTCTTTAAGGATACATAGTACAGACAGTCATAGACTGAAGGAGTAAAGAAAATTAAGCCTTATAAAGATGGAGTATACACAGACAGTTTGCATTATGTATATGATTGTGTTTTATTTGAAGTTTTGGCTGTGAATGAAATAATTACAGAGAGATTTCATTGTATAGGCTTCTGAGCTAAACCAGTACACACACATATACTGTCTCTCTCTCTCTCTCTCTCTCTCTCTCTATATATATATATATATATATATATATATATATATATATATATATTAAAGGTATGTTGACTTAAAATTTAGGGTCTAAGGATATGTTACTTTGGAAAAGATGTTCTGCTTTTGTTTCCACAGATGATGAGAACCTGTGAATTACTTCCAGACTAATGTGTTTCGATAGAACAAGATCCCCTTACAATGAACATGTGCAAGTAAAGACAGATGGACAAGGGAGTATACAATATGGAATTTTAGGTAGTGCTGTAGTTTGCATGATGAGATTTCTAATTTTCCCATTTAAAGTTTTTCTTTTTGTTTTCTTACTTTTTTTCTATTGAATTTTGTTTTATTGGGCAGGATGCAGGGACAGAGAGCAGATTCAAAGGGATGGGGAATGAATGGGATCAAGATACTTGATGAGAAAGACATATAAAATAAATTTCTTAAAATAAAAATGTGTTTCTTTAGATTCTTAAGTTGTTTTGTGTCACAAAAGAAGAATATTGCTCAACTATGTTCATAGCAGCATTGTTTGTCACAGCCAGAATCTGGAAACAACCTAAATGCCCCTGGACCAATGGATGGGGCTAGAAAACATCATTTTGAGTGAGGTAACCCAGATACAGAAAGACAAGTATCATATGTACTCACTTATAAGTGGGTTTAAAACATAAAGTAAAGAAAACCCGCTCACAAATCATGATTTCAGAGAACTTAGACAACAATGAGGACACTAAAAGAGACATACATAGATCTAATCTACATAGGAAGTAGAAAAAGATAAGATCTGAGTAACTTGAGAGCATGGGGGAGGGTTGACGGGGAGGGTAGATGCAAGGAGGGGATCAGAGAAAATGTAGAGCTCAATAAAAATTAATAAAAAACTTATATTTGAGTAAAATATATTGTCACAGCATTGCATTTTCTGACTACTTCGTTTGGAAAAAATAATTCCATATAATTGAATCAGAATAAGACTATAATTTTATTTATGAAACGCCATATGTATAAAATCATATTTTATATTTTGAAGATTATATAGAAAAGCTCAAATAGCAGAAATGCTTACCCAGTAAATACCTGACTATCTGTAACCATTAATCTGTTCCAGAATTCAGTTTCAAATGTCACATTAAGCTGTGAGTTATTATTTGTGCAGAATTACATTTTGCTAGAAAGCAAAAACCACAGGTGAGCAACTAATCAGAATGTGATGATAATCTAATATGAGAATTTGAAATAGTTCTCTGCCTCCTGGCAAAACATGTTACATCTCAGCAAACTATTTACAAAACAACTTTTTTTTTCTTGTTATATTTGCACAGTTTTTTTTAATTTATTTATTTATTGAGGATTTCTGCCTCCTCCCCGCCACCGCCTCCCATTTCCCTCCCCCTCCCCTGATTAAGTCCCTCTCCCTCATCAGCTTGAAGAGCCATCAGGGTTCAGACTTCCCACAGGTCAGGGAACCCTGATGGCTCTTCAAAACAACTTTTAAAGATCTCAAAAAAGAATAAATACCATATTGATACAGCAAAATTAAAAAAAAATATGATCAGGTAAAACTATAATACTCTTAGCAAAAAAAATTAAATCTGAACTGAAAGATATCACCTTAAGACATAGATAACCAACCCCCTTACATAGAGGTGACTACCTCATTAATCAAATTTTCATAAGCATGTTAATAATCAGAGGTGTGACCTAGGTGTCATATGCTGATTCTGTCATATGACACTAAAATGACCCATTTGAAGAAATAGTCTTTGAATTAATAACCTTTGTTACAGAACTAGCCATACTTAAAGAATTGAAGCAGACTGCCAAAATTCTCTGTGAATGGGAATCATATCACTACATATGGCACTGTTTGAGATTTGCTAAAGGTCTTAAGTAAATACCTTTTTAAACAATTCTCCATTTTATTGACGATTTAAATGTCAATGCATATATATTTCAATTTTGACTTACGACCAGTGATACATTGTAATGTTTTAAGCTATTTCATCCCAGGGTTTTTATTCTCAACGTGTGTTTTATCAAATGGTACACTGAATTCATTTATTTACTTCTTTAATGCTTTATTAACTTGTTATGACCTCTTCTAATTTTTGAGATTATAATGTAATTATATCATCTCTTCCTTCAACCCTTCAGAAGTCCTTGCTCTTTTTCAAGTTAAGGGCCTCCTTTTTCTTTAATGGTTTATATAAGAATTACTTTACAGGAATATATATATATACATACATACATGTATAATCCTGTAAAGTCTCACCATAACTGCTTAAGCATGAATTGAACAAGAACTAAAATAGACATGCTGAAGTGGAACTTGGAAAAGTTGTGGGCCCTCAAACCTTAATAAACAGCTATAGACAAATAAGAAATTCTATGAGCTGGAGAAATAGTCTTCCCCAGGGAAGAGCACACAAATTATCTATGCTATATTAATGGTCACTTCTGAGAATCCATATTCATGTAACATTATGCATAACTCTTTCATTTTTAAGTTTTTGGTTTATGTTGTCCAAATAAATCTGTTTGCATTTGTGATGATTTTATGATGCAATTCTAGTTCCTAATTATAGTTGGTATGAAATTTATTTACCCATAGAGATGTATTTCACTATAAGTACATTAATCAGCATGATGAATTAGAGAATAAGTATATAAATATGCTAGAGAATGGCTAAGGATGTGCAAGTAATTATAATACTGTACAACACTAAATATTTTATCATTTTGTACATTAACCTAGAGGGGCAAATAGAAAACTGGGAAGATAATTTTAGCATAGCTATAATTATTACTCAGTAAGATATGTCTACCAAACACTTATGTGTGCCAACTGCTAAGTATATCAAATTGAGAAAGATGTACAAGTCTGATCTAATGAAACAGAAAGAAGGAGACCCAGAATAAATAAATGAGTGAGCCAATTATCTGTGTTCACCTAGTGATGAATATTATCTGGTAAATTTTTGTGGTAGTTAACTAAAAAACTAAGTGTTTTTAAAACCACCTTACCTACCTGAAACACTTTGTTTCATATAACAGTAGGACTATGAATTTTATGAAACTATTCTGTTTAATTCTTACTCTTACTTGAAATATAAATAAGTCTAGTTAATCCTTATTACTAAACTTATTAGTAAATAAGGTAAATCTTGCTTGTGATTTTTTTTCAGAAAGCGTTTACCTGTGTAACAGTCCTAGTTGTTGTGAAGCTAACTCATGTAGACTAGGCTGGCCTTGAATTCATGGAGACCCACCTGTCTCTGCTTCCCAAGTGCTGGGAATAAAGTTATGTGTTATTATGGTAATTATGATTGTTCCTGCCTGAGGTCAGCACAGTTCAGCATGGAGCAATATATAGTTATTGTTTTCCTTAGTCATGAAAAGGATAAAATAGATATAAATATTGTAACTGTAATTCTTGATAACTGTTTTGTTATATGTAATCCTACTATGTTAAAATGAAAGCCTTTCTTTTTCGTTTAAACAGAAAAAGGGGAAATGATGGGGGAGAGTCTTATGTTTCGTGTTAATTTCATTGGTTAAATAAAGAGACTGCCTTGGAACTTTAATAGGACAGAAATTTAGGTAGGCAGAGTAGACAGAACAGAATGCTGGGAGAAAGATGCCAAGTCAGTCAGTTGCCATGATTCTCCCACTCCAGACAGACGTAGGTCAAGATCTTTCCTGGTAAGCCAGCTCGTGGTGCTACACAGAATATTAGAAATGGGTAGATCAATATGTAAGAGCTAGCCAATAAGAGGTTAAAACTAATGGGCTAAGCAGTGTTTAAAAAAATACAGTTTCTGTCTAATTATTTTTGGGTAAAGCTAGCTGGGCGGAGGGATGCAGCCCCGCCGCTCCTTACCACAGTTATGCACCACCACTGTCTGACCTGATTATATTTTAAATTGTAGGGATGGCAAGGGCATGTGATGATCAAGAAAATAGAGAAGAACAGAATATTTGAATACAAAGCTAAAAACAGAGAATATGGAAGCCAGTCATAAAAAGGTAATGGTTAGAGTTTCAAAATGCAGAAGATAACTTATGCTAATATTAAACACATAGTACAGGATCCCAGAGTAAAGTTCTCTAAATTCATTCTACATTAAATTGGAGAAAAGAGAGAGGTGATCAAAAGATGTCAATGGAAAACCAAAGCATTTTGAGTTTTTGTTTCAAGAAGCAAATTGTGCTAAATCCTAAAATCAGAAGACACACTAACTATGGCCTCCATCTTGATGTAGGTAAGGTAGTGACAGGAGAACCAAATATGAGTTCATTTAGACTGCCAAGAGCAATGTCCTATATGTGTATCAGTTACATTTTCTCTAATATTCACTCTCAAAGAAGAGAAGTAGATCAATTCATATTTACCAGTGAAGGTTAATTCTAGAGTTATCCCCATTGCTTATTGTGATTCACTAAAATCTTATTTCTCCTTTAGTTATATTGGTGAAATTACCTAGTAGAATAGGAGAAAGTTATGAATGTAAATAACAATTGCTTTAGAAATGAATTCTGTATATGATACAGAAGGAAGGAGAAATCAAACCCACTTTGAAGAGTAGAATAGACTTTGGGAATAGCAGGTAAAAGAGTCACCTTTAACAGGATAGTAGGTTATGGATGTAGGCAGAGAGGCAAGAACTGAAGATTTCAGAACAGGAAGAACATAAGGTTCTTATTAAGTATTGTTACTTTCTGCCTATACCATAGATTCTCAAGTTTAGTAACAGATGAACAAAAGATGCCTAATAGAGACTATATTAAAATAGGTAAAAGGCAGGTATTTATGATAAAATCATATGTTGTAGGATATTTGCACACTATGAAGAAGTATTGATGTGATTGATGTAATTGAAAGGCAAATAGCCAATGACTCGGCAGGAGAGATAAGCAGTTTGTACATGCCCTTTATTAGGACTCATTACAGTGTTCAAAAATTAGGAGGAAAAGATCTATGAACGCAGCTGAGGAAACAGGAATCTTGGATATTCTCCATAATTGTTTGTTTTTTATTTGACTTTCAGTGAAAAATAAGGAATATAAATTATGATATACACTCTTGAAACTTCCACAAGCAAGGAACTCAGGATGGTGAGGGGTGCACCCACACACTGAGACAATGGGGATGTTCTATTGGGAACTCACCAAGGCCAGCTAGTCCGAATCTGAAAAAGCATGGGATAAAACCGGACTCGCTGAACATAGTGGACAATGAGGATTACTGAGAACTCAAGAACAATGGCAGTGGGTTTTTGATTCTACTGCACGTAATAACTTTGTGGGAGCCTAGGCAGTTTGGATGCTCACCTTACTAGACCTGGATGGAGGTGGGTGGTCCTTGGACTTCCCACAGGGCAGGGAACCCTGATTGTTCTTTGAACTGATGAGGGAGGGGGAATTGATTGGAGGAGGGGGAGGGAAATGTGAGGCGGTTGCGGGGAGGAGGCAGAAATCTTAAATAAATAAATAAACAGAAACTTCCAGATTGTATTTATTTAGCAATAATTCTTCAAAGTGTCTGTATATTGAAAATGTTTAAATATCTTTGGTACTATGTACTGACTCTGCCTACATATTTTATTGGGGAGATTATAGTAAAGGCACATTTTCACATTAGTGTAAGAAATACCACTCTTGGGTATATTCCCAAAAGTGTTATTGTTGGATCCTGAGGTAGGTTGATTCCCAATTTTCTGAGAAACTGCCACACAGATTTCCAAAGAGGTTGTACAAGTTTGCATTCCCACTCCAGCATAGGTTATCATTGGTGTTTTTGATATTAGTCATTCTGACAGGTGTAAGATGATATCTCAAAGTTGTTTTGATTTGCATTTCCCTGATAGCTAAGGAAGTTGAACATGTCCTTAAGTATCTTTTGGTTATTTGAAATTCTTCTGTTGATAATTCTTTGTTCAGTTTAGTACCTGCCTTTTTTAATTGGGTTATTTAGAATTTTAATGTCTAGTTTCTGAGTTCTTTATATATTTTGGATATCAGACCTTTGTCTGATGTGAGGTTGGTGAAGATCTTGTTCCATTCAGTAGGTTGCCTTTTTGTCTTAATGACTGTGTCTTTTGCTTTACAGAAGCTTCTCAGGTTCAGGAGGTCCCAATTATTCATTGTTGTTCTTATTGTCTGTGCTCCTGTGCTTATATATAGGAAGTGGTCTCCTGTGCCCATGTATTTCAGGCTACATCCCACTTTCTGTTCTATAAGGATCATTGTGGTCAGATTTATAGTGAGGTCTTTAATCTACTTGGACTTGAATTTTGTGCATGGTGATAGATATGGTTCTATTTTCATTCTTCTACAGGTCGACATCCAGTTATGCCAGCACTATTTTTTAAAGATGTTTTCTTTCTTCCATTGTATAATTTTAGCTTCTTTGTCAAAAATCAGGTGTTCATAGGTTTGTGGATTAATATCCGGCTCTTCAATTCTATTCCATTGGTCAACATCAGTTTCTCAGAAAATTGGGAGTCAACCTACCTCCGGATCCAGCAATACCAATCTTGGGAATATACCCAAGAGATGCCCAATCATACAACAAAAGCATTTATTCAACTATGTTCATAGCAACATTATTTTTAATAGCCAGAACTGGAAACAACCTAGGTGCCCCCCAATGGAAGAATGGATAAAGAAAGTGTGGTACATCTACACATTAGAGTTCTACTCGGTGGTAAAAAACAATGAAATCTTGAATTTTGTGAATGAATGGAAGTAGAAAACACTTTACTGAGTAAATATAAATATTGTATGTACTCATTCATAAGTGGATTCTAGCCATAAACAAAGGACATTCAGCCTATAGTTTACAATCCTAGAGAAGCTAAGTAATAAGGTTAACCCAAAGAAAAATATACATAGATCCTCCTGGAAATTGGAAGCAGACAAAATCGCCAGGCAAATTTGAGAGCATAGGGGTAAGGATGGGGTGGAGGAAGGGGAGAGTGAGAGAGAATGGAGAAGGGGAGGGTTGGGGATATCCTGGGGAAGTGGGATGATTGAGATGGAGGAAGGACAGATATGGGAGCAGGGAAGAAGATAACTAAGGAAGACATTGTGGGGTTTTCAAGAGGCTTGACTATAGAGGGAATCCCAGATGTCCACAGGGATGTCCCCAGCTAGAACCCTGGGAAGTGGAGGAGAGGGTACCTAAACTGGCCTTGTCCCATAGTCAGACTGATGACTATCTTGAATAACACCATAGAGCATTCGTTTGGATATGGAGATAGAGACAGAAACCCACATGGTAATACTGGACTGAGCTCCCAAGGTCCAGTTGAAGAGCAGAAATAGGGAGAATATGACCAAGGAAGTCAGGACCAGGAGGGGTTGATCTACTCACTAAGATAGTGTGCCTGAATTAATGGGAGCTCACTAAAACCAGCTGGGAAGGGACTGAATGAGCATAGGATCAAATTGGACTCTCTAAATGTGGCTGCCAATTGGGGCTGAGAAGCCAATGATAATGGCACTGGGATTTGTCTCTACTGCATGTACTAGCATTTTGGGATCCTAGTCTATTTGGATGCATACCTTTCTAAGCCTGGGTGGAGAGGGGAGGGCCTTGAACTTCCCACAGGGCAGAGTACCCTGCCCTCTCTTAGAACTAGAGCAGGAGGGGGGAGGTGAGTGGGGGAGCGAGGGGAAAGTGGGAGGAGGAAAGGAAGTGAAAATTATGATTCCTAGTATTAATAATGTATTAAAAAAGAAAGAAAAAATATCATTTTTGTCTATGTCACAAGTATCAACAAATTTGATCTCAATTAATAACCATAATATTGTAGTATTTGGAAGATTGCCACTTCTTTTAATTCTCTATTAAGTAAACAAAATTAAGTACAATACTGTCATCACTGCTCTTGCTTAGAATTTTTATCTTATCTTAGTAAGCATAAAAACTCAATTAATAATTTCTATTCTTTAGAATAATTGATAAATTTAATGTGTTTACATATGTATATAAATATATATTCAAATGCATGCACATGTCTTAGAACATGCATAGAGACCAGAGGACAACTTCTATTAATTTGTCTCTCTCTTCATAATATAGGACCCTTGGAAGGAACTTAATAAATCAAGTGTAGGCGGAGGCTTTTCATTCATTTCCCGATTTCCCAGACCCAAATAATCACACAAAAACTATCTTAATTATGGCAATATTCAGCCTATAGATCAGGCTTCATATTAACTAGCACTTACATCTTGAATTAACCCAATCCTTTAAATCTATGTATTGGCATTAAGCTGTGGCTTACTAATAAAGGCTTGGTGGGGCTCTTTCTCCTTTGGTAACTATATGGTGTCTCTTTGATTCCACCTACTGTGTCTATATATGTCTTTCCAACCTGGGAATATTCTGCCCTACCATAGGCCAAAGAAGCTTTATTCCTCTAGCCATAAAAGCAAGACATATAGAGAATGATATACACATCACCTTGCCTTTTCCATCTAAATAAAAAGGAAGGTTGTAACTTAACATTTTAAAATTCCATATAACAAAACAGGTATCACACAAGAATCACACTTACAATATTTAATTTATTTGTATCTAGAAAGTTTCATATCTAATTTATCTTTTATCATAGCTTAGAAAAACTATCATTATAACTATCTTTCTTTAACTCTTCAAAGACAAGGAGTACATTGTAAATGACTTCCGAAACTCTAGAATTGACAGAGACAACTCGCTGCCTAGACAGCCACAGAAAGTTTTTCTGTAACTTTGGGGCATTAATCTTTAAGCTGAAGCCCATAATATCTGGCAGTTTTCAATGAGCAGGAAATTTGAAGATTTGTCTTGCCTTACAATGCCTAAGTCCATCAGTTGCTTTCTTCTGTGTCTTGCAGAATATCTGGCAGTTTTTTTTTTCCTGTAAAGCAGGAAACCTGAAGGACTGTCTCATCTTCTTTAGACAAGTTTAACAGTCATATTTCTGGGTACCCTGCATGTCCAGTTTATACAGCATACCATCAAGCAGTCCAGGCAAGAGCAGTTTTTTACCCAAATTGCTAGCCTGATCACAGTGAAGGCAAATTCCATCATGAGTTTCTTCAATGCCCATCAGCCTCTCTGGAGTAATTGGTGCTGCCAGAACAGACATATTTCACTATTGAGAAAAGTCTAAATTCTTAAAAAAAATTTAAATGCCATATTCTGTAGATTTTATTTTATTTTCTCCCCCTCTCCTCCCTCCCTCCCTCCATCCTTCCCTCCCTCCCTTCCTCCCTCCTCCTCTCTCTCTCCTTTCCTTTCTTTTCTTATTTTTTGACAGGGTTTTGCTGTATGACCCTGGTTGTTCTATAACAAACTCTGTAGATCAGGCTGATCTCAAACTAACATTTCTGGAAGTGAAGTAATGATTACCCACTACCCAGCTTATATTCTTAATATATAAGTTAAAAACAACTAACATTAAATGACAAATTAAATTTGTTTTTTTTTAAATAATAAGCATATTTAATCTACCTGAAACTAACACATTATGTTTTCATTCTCAGGTTTTTGTTTTAATCATCCAAGAATATGTCCAATATAAAAAGAATACAAGAATCTCCCATCATTTTAGGATTAGCATAGGGTACAAGAAATAAAGGGGGACTAAATATATCTCTAATTTTAATTTTGTTTACAAATTTTAGATGTCTTTGATAAGTATCTTTCAGAGAAAGCGCTTCTAATAATTTTACTAATAACATATTAGAGATGTAGAATTTATTATTTTCTTCTTCATCTAGATTATTGTGAAATATTCATAGCTGATCTTCAATAAAGTCAAAATAGCACAAAGTATTAGTTATCATCAAACTCCACTTGTGTGCTTCATTATTGTTATCAAACATGACTTGACTTTATTGACTTTATTCACCCCTAAAATCTACATACGCACTTGAAGTCCTATAGATGGGCTGAGCATGATTTTATGGCAAATAATTTAAATGGATACATTTCTGCATGTCTTTGACTTATTCTCATTCTTAATGAATACACGGAAGTCTGGGTTAAGGTATATTTGCAAAGTAATAATCACCTTATTTTGCATAAAGGATCCAATATAATAAAGAAAACACTCATTGACAGTCTTTTACTAATGCCTATGGTAAATCATTCTGAATCATTATATCATTTTAAACAAACAATGCACAAAATTTTCAACAATGGTAATGTAAGTCCATCAGTGCAGCAAATACTTCAATATGATGGAAGATATAGATCACAATAGAGGCTGACCTTGTCTAAGTACTAGAGTTCTAATATAATTTATGTTGCTCTTTCCTAAATAAAACTTTTAGGAAAAATAATAGCTGAAGCTGAAACTTTATCCCAATTATAAACTGGAATAATCCAAGAATTCATGAAAATTTATACAATCCAACTTCATATTTAATGATTGAAGAAGGAAGCCTTGTTTCTACTTGTAATTCTCCATGATCAACATACAAATGTCTCAAAATGAAAACGAAAGATTGATTAAAAACATAGTATTGAAGAGGAGCATTTGAGCTTCCTGTCATGAAAATTAATATCTCAACTATTTAGATGAATTAGATTTAACTTTTGTATTGGTAAACATTCTTTTTTGAGAAGGATTAATATCTGCAACTTTATATACTGAAAGATATTGGCTTATTTTTCTGCAATATTATATAGAGGAGAAATAAAGGACTCTATGCTTTATGATTATGTTCATAGGTTCTTAATATTTGCAGCTTCCTCAACTAAGTAATTTAACATACATGTATAAATTGTGCTGCAGTTGAACATAATAACATCATGGAATTTCAGCTTTCAAAGGTGTATGACTGTCAACATCCTGAAGACATCACAATCTTGAGGAATGGCAGGTGACTCTCTTCACTTCTAATAATGAATAATGATGAAGGGAAGCCATCACACCTCTTTGACTTTGTTCTGGGGCCTTTGCAATATTCCACAATTGTGGATCTCTAATTCAGTATATAATTTCTCAAGTGTTTAGTTTCATGTCAGTGTTTCTTAGGAAAGAAACCTTTCATGCCTCCTTGAATGATATATTGCAGATTCTTCACATGCTTCTACAGAAGATCGTTAATATTAATTTTATTAATACAATTAAATTTAGATACTTATGCTCTTAGATAAAATGCATTATTCATCTGTGGGACATCACAAACTTGTTGATACCTGTGACAATGTGACGGTACAAGTTAGAACAATGCACTAAACATAATACATTTTATTGAAAGATAGACATTTGTATTCTATTGAATAAAAAAATCCTTAGATTAGTTTATTTTTTATTTTTGCATGGTTTAGATACATTAGAGACAATGTATCTTTTCTCTCATAATAAGAAACATTTGGCCTCAAGAATTTTCCACCTGAAATACTCTTCTTCAATCCCTTTTCTTGTTTGATTTCTTTTTATTCAGCCTAGTCATCTATTATCACCTTAGGAGAAACTATGAGATAAATACTGATAAGTGAGTTATAAAAATTATTCAAGTATACAGCAAATTAAATAGACAAGCACAAGATGTCAAAATGATATTTAAATTGTATGCATTTGGATATATTCATTAACTATAATTATCATTTCTGGCAAAAAATGCAGTGATCCCTATATTTATCAACCTTTCCTGGGTAGAGATTAGAAGGACCTAATACTCAGCTACAAATAGTTAGCTTCATAAAGCATTTAGTAACATTTTTATTCTATAAAATTTTCCTCTGGAGGGGCGATGGTGGTTCATGCCTTTAATCCCAGCACTCAGGAGACAGAGGCAGGTGGATCTCTGTGAGTTCAAGACCAGCCTGGCCTACAGAGCTAGTTCCAGGACAGGCTCCAAAGCCACAGAGAAACCCTGTCTCGGAAAACCAAAAAAAAAAAATTTTCCTCTGGAATATTGCCTAAATTTAAACATATGATGCTTTAACTATAATGTGTCAAAGAATTTGGTAAATATTTTATTATTATGTTGAAAATGATTACCAGCAAGGCCCACTATCACTAAATAAATAAGCATTTATGGATTCAATGTTTATAATATGTCTCTTTTGTTATTTTTTAATTTATATCTTATATACACATTTTTGAGTTTATTTGAAGCAAGATTTGATTGATCAAATATAATAATTCCAGTTCTTGACAAAATAATAAATATTATAAAACTACACATTATTATCTAAGATACAAAGAATAAGAACTATTTTTGTTCTTCAGAATTTTTTAAAAATTCTGAACAACTCCACGTCAGACAAAGGTCTGATCCCCAAAATGTATAAATAACACAAGAAACTAGACATTAAAACTCTAATTAACCCAATTAAAAAATGGGGTACTGAACTGAACTGAACTGAACAGAGTATTGTCAACAGAAGAAGTTCAAATGGCCAAAAGACACTTAAGGTAATTCTCAACCTCCTTAGCGATCAGGGAAATGCAAATCAAAACAACTCTGAGATATCATCTTATACCTGTCAGAATAGCTAAAAACACCAATGATAGCCTATGCTGGCAAGGATGTGGAGTAAGGGAAACACTCATCCATTGTTGGTGGGAATGCAAACTTGTGCAACCACTTTGGAAATCAGTGTGCCCGTTTCTCAGGAAACTGGGAGTCAACCTACCTCAAGAACCAGCAATTCCACTCTTGGGAATATACCCAAGAGATGTCCAATCATACTACAAAAACATTTGTTCAACTATGTTCATAGCAGCACTATTTGTAATAGCCAGAACCTGGAAAAAACCTAGGTGCCCCTCAATAGAAGAATGGATAAAGAAGGTTTGGCACATATACACATTAGAGCTTTACTCAGCAGTAAAAAACAATGACATCTTGAATTTTGCATGCAAATGGATGAAATAGAAAACACTATCCTGAGTGAGGTAACCCAGACACAAAAAGATGTATATGTTGTGTACTCACTCATAAGTGGATTCTAGTCATAAATAAAGGACACTGAGCCTATAATTTGTGATCCTAGAGAAGCTAAGAAGGTGAACCCAAAGAAAAACCTATTTATCTTCGTGGATGTTAGAAGTGGACAAGATTGTTGGAAAGGGGTTGGGAGCATGGTGGTAGGGGCTGAGGTGGGAGTAAGGGGAGATGGGGAGAGAGAAGGGAGAAGGGGAGGAAGAGAGCTTGGGGGAATGGGATGGTTGGGAGGGAGGAGAGGTGGATATGGGAGCAGGGAAGTAGATATTTTAACTAAGGGAGCCATTTTAGAGTTGGCAAGAGACTTGACTCTAGAAGGGTTCCCAGGTGTTTAAGGAAATGTCCTCAGCTTGTTCCTTGGGCGCAGAGGAGAGGGTGCCTGATCTGGCCTTATCCTATATCCATACTGATCTTGCATATCATCATAGAACCTTCATCTGGCGATGGATGGAGATAGAGACAGAGACCCACATTGGTGCACTGGACTGAGCTCCCAAGGTCCAAATGAGGAGCAGAATGAGGGAAAACATGAGCAAGGAAGTCAGGACCACGAGGGGTGTGTCCACCCACTGAGACTGATCTAATTGGACTGATCTAATGGGAGCTCACCAAGGCCAGTTGGACTGGGATTGATAGAGTATATGATCAAACCAGACTCTCTGAATGTGGCTGACTGTGGGGGCTGACTGAGAAGCCAAGGACAGTGGCACTGGGTTTTGATTCTACTGCATGGACGGGCTTTGTGGGAGCCTAGTCTGTTTGGATACTCACCTTCCTGGACCTGGATGGAGGGGGGAGGACCTTGGACTTCCCATAGGGTAGGGAACCCTGACTGCTGTTTGGACTGGAGAGAAAGGGGGAAGTGGTGGAGGGATGCAGGAGGAGGAAAGTGGGAGGAGGGGAGGAGGTGGAAATTTTTAATAATAAATAAATAAATAAATAAATAAAAACTTTACCCAACCCTTAAAAAATTTAAAGTAGCTCCATATACATAATGAAATTTCTTAGAGATGTACCAAGATTAATTAAGAAATTAATTTATATGACATACACCTAAACACATAAATCAAAGCTAATATACAAAATTTTAAATAATTTTGGCATGGATTAATTCATGGTAAAGAATTTTCCATGGGCATAATATCAATGTTCAATACATTCTACAGATTTCAAATTTTCTAATGAAAAATATTAAAACTATAAAATACGAAAATATATATGGAATAGCAATATGTATTATTCAAGATTCTCTAGACTAACAGAACTTATAGAAGAACTGTCTCTGCATACAGAGAAAGTAGATTAGTTAGAATGACAGGCTTGCTTCAGTTCCACTAATCCAACAATAATTGACTGTGAAAGTTCAGGAGTCCCGTAGCATCTCAGTTCACAAGGTTGTACATCTCAGCTAGTCTTCCATATATGCTGGAATCTCAAAGTAGTCTCTATGCCAGTGAAGAAATGGACTAGCTAGAAATAGAATAGAGCAGTCAAGGAGCAAAAGCTTATTACTTCCATGTCCTTAGACTTCCAGTAGACAGTGTGGCCCAGATTTCATCTGGGTTAGTGGGGTATCTTTCCCAGCTCAGAGAATCTGGGTAAATCAGTGCCTTCCTACATCAAATATGAGTGTTAGAAATGGATCGTCTTACCTCAAAGTAAGCAAAATCCCCCACATTTGTGCCTTCTATTTTTGGAGTATATCTCCAGGTGCTGTCAAGTTGACAACCAAGTATAGGCATAACACAATAAGTTCTCTGATAATGGTCAATTTTATATAAAACCACACATTACCACTTTGATTATTAAATATTGTATTGGCGTAAATGAATGCAAGGCAGATATTAAAGAATATATACAGCTTTAATGTTTAAATAAACTTACAGAACCGAGGTTCCCTTCTGTAGCCATTCCACAGGAGGCAGGAAAAAGAAAGCATGCAGGCTCCGCGAGCCCAATTTATCAGTCAACATTCGCCCGAGGCAAACCTGCCCCCTAAAGGGGCTGGCTTAACCCTACATCTCCCCCTTTTGTCTAAATAAGCCAGAACTAAACCAAATACAACTATAAACAATAATAACAAATGATAAATATAACAAACAATATTGAGAACAAAAGTTTTGCTAGACATTCTATTTCAAGGAGTCTAAATAATGTAGGAAGTAACTACAGTTAAATAATCTTCAACTTCATCAAAGATCTGAGAATGGAATAAATATTACTTGACAAAATGAAGGATATCAGAATGTGCAACAAATGACAGAGACAACTGGCTACCTGGGCAATCACCCAAAGTCTCGTTTGCAATGTTGAGTCAACCAACTTGGGCTAAGGCCTAACATAACCGACATACCATTATCAAATGCAAGGAACTTTCTTAGAATTATCCTACCCTGTCTTGGCAAGATAAGACAATCCTGTTTCATATCTTAGCCAGTAGTTGAGGTATGGGCTTTTATTAATCCAAAGGCCAGTTCTGCCAAGAAGACAAGCTCCCAATGGAGTGTCTTTGGTACTCAACGTTCTCTCTGGAGTAGAGTGGTGTTGCCAGGAGTAATTGTGTCTCGTTGGCACAGAATTCTAGGTTAGATTAAAGGCCATTTTCTACAGCTCTTCAAAGAGGCTGAAGATTATACTATCTGTACTAAATATAATCTCTATGTATCTAAAAGACCTGATTAACCTAAAAATATGAAAAACATATAATTCTCAATACCTATCTAATTTGAAAACTAAGAGAATAAACAAATGTGCAATATGAAGACAATGATCTTCGCCTATAAACAATGTCATTACATATCAAATGTAAACAATATTACATAAATAGTATCAGAGGTAGAAATGTACATTGTAATATGATAGATGTATCCATACAATATACGCATACTCTTATAAAAAATAGAGGTAGGAACACTCACATTCAATATTCAATATATCAATATACAAGAAACAGCACCAATATAATTTTCTAAAAACAGTAAGTCACAAATACCAGTCATCCCATCAAACCAGTTAATCCCCCTTTTTTTAATATATCCCTAATTCCATACAATATCTCGCCATCCCCTCAACCCTAAACCAACCACTAAAAGATGTCCCTAACCCTGTGGGCACACTCTGTTGGGAGAGGGGATGTCGTCCTCTTAGATTGCTTCTAGCTGACATGGGGGGACGTTCTTCTTAGGGGCCCCTGTGAAAGCAAATGATGGTAAAATTCCCAAATTAATCTTTGACCTAAGAAAATTTTAATTAGTCTCTGAGTGTTTTGAGAAGGTCCGGCCAGAGTGTTGTCAAAAATGTGCATCATTCGAAATTGTCTCCTGCAGTTGGTACCAAAAAACAGGTCTAATATTAGCGCTTAAAATTTCATGATGTCATGAAAATCAGATTGAGTTGATATTGTGGGCCCCATCTTCATCCTGGAAACTTCAAAGATTACTGTAGGAAAATATGTTGTTTGTTATGGGAAATTTAAACATTAACAACAAGGACATATACCGACATATAAAGAAAGACACAGATATGAGTAAAGGCAAAGAAAGTTTATCAAGTATAAAATTATTATTATTCTGTCCCATTTCATAGCTCCTAACCTGAGACAGAAACTCTGAAATATCTCTTATCAACAGGCTTGGAATTGAAGAGGGACTGAACCATAGTCCAACTCCAAAACCAGCTCTACACATTTATAAAGAAGTGTTCAATAAAACATATAAATATATATATGATATATTGATAATATATATATTGATAAAAAATCAATACTTACAGTATGTATAGAATTTATTGTTGATACTTAGTGGATCATAACTATTTTCCATCCATCAGTAATTAAATATTCAGGGTCTCTTAAATTCTTTGAAAATGAGTATTTTCCTGTGGAGATAAGAAAAGAACCCTGCCCCCAACCTATCTGTAATCCTTACCATCAGAATGCCCGTCATCCTTGTGAATGAATTGTTATTTATCTTTTCCAAATGACTTCTCTTCTTCAAACCGAACTTTTATTAATTTTGATGGTATCCATAATTTTTCCTCACCTGTGGAGATAAGAGCAAAACCCCTTCCCCAACGCAGCACATCTCGTGGCTTCCATTGTGAGGTCAGCACATCCTTGAAATAAATCGGTTGATTTAGTTCAGCAGACTTTTCCATTATCCAATGTTTTTCTGCAGCCATCGTTCCCTTCTCATTAGCGTTGAGAACATTCAAGGTTAACAAAGCAATATGTAACCTATTTCTGGGGGTGTTTTCCACCCCTTTCTGTTTGTTCAACATATCCTTTATAGTTCTATTTGATCTTTCTATGACTGCTTGACCTGTAGGATTGTATGGTATACCTGTAACATGCTTGATATTGTAATATTCAAAAAAAACGTTTCATTTTCCTAGAGACATAAACAGGACCATTATCTGTCTTTATTTGTGTAGGTATACCCATGAT
>NC_022013.1:31587237-31587581 GCF_000317375.1 Microtus ochrogaster | reverse complement strand
CCGATAGCTGTTCGTAGAATGGAAATGTCTCCTAACAGTCTTTGAAATTCATTAAGAGTCCGTAGGGGATCTCTCCGAATTTGTGCCTTTTGTGTCTTAATTTTTTGCAAACCTATTCTATATCCTAAATAATTAACAGAATCTCCTTTCTGAATCTTTTCAGGAGGAATTTGCAATCCCCATTTAGGTAACAGTATCTGTATTTCTTCAAACAGTCTGTTCATGGTATCTATGTTTGAATCAGATAACAATATGTCATCCATATAATGGTATACTATAGATTTGGGAAATTTCTTGCGTATTATTTGCAATGGTTGGTTCACAAAATATTGGCACAGGGAGGG
>NC_022013.1:31573454-31585139 GCF_000317375.1 Microtus ochrogaster | reverse complement strand
TGTCCAGAATTATGTTCCAAAGCCTTCATTGAGGATTCTAAAGTATGAAATTTGTCCATTAGAGATAACTTGTCATCTTTGGACATAATTTTTATGGCATAAACCATGCTTTCTTGTATTGACAATCTTTTTGCCAATCTGTCATAAGCTTTAGACAAAATTCGATTGTCACATTCAGCAGTTTTGATTCTCTCAGTTAATGTTTCAGTTCCTACAGAAAGGGACTGCTGGAATTTGCGATCCAAAGCAGCTGTTCCTTCTTCCATAGTAATGAATTTCTCCTTAACATCAGCCTGTACCTTTTCTAAATTTTGCTCAGTTAACAGAGTCATGTTAAACAAAGATCTGTTCTCTTCCTGGAGAACTTCAAAGTGATTCTTAAGAAGATTGTTGTCATTCTCAATAGTTTTTAAACGTTCAACCTCTGTCTTAAGAGACTTGATCGTATTTCTATTCTCAAAACATATAGTGCCAAGGAAAACTACGAATCCCAGAAATATCGATATATGTGGGGTGATAGACACCTCTTGTAAAATCTTCCACATGGTACACTCAAAAAAGCTGTTGAAATCTAAAAGAGTCACATTCTCAGACATTTTATTTATAAAAGAAAAAAATCTTTTACCTGCAATGACCGGTTCCTGCCAGTGGTGGTGAAAGAGTCCACTTGAGTCCGCGAGGCCTAAGTCTGAAATAAATGACTCAAAAACAAAATTGCAGCAGACACCAGGCTGATAAGTAGCAATTGGGCCAGAAAGGGAACAGAGAGAAAAGCCGCCAAAGTGAACAAATCAAAGGGATGTTTGAGCCGGCTCGCAGGGCCGCTGTCAAGTGACCCAAGCACGGGCGGAGGTGGGAGGGAGATGGGGCCGGCCCTCGCCGGAGAACAGTTTCTTGGAGCAGCAGGGGAGCCAGAGACTGATCACGCTGTTACAGAGGTGCTGCCAATTTCAAACCACCAGGGAGTGCTAGCTCTCCCATCAGGCCTGATTCTGTAGCAAGGACCAGGGAAAATCGAGTCACTCAGAATCTCAGCTGCTTCCCCACACCCAGGGAGACTTTCGCGGGGAGGTGCCACTGGGAGAGGTCGCCCCCAGGAGGCTCCGATTTGGGGCAGGTATCCTCAATGCCTCACGGGGCAGGCGTCAAATGTATTGGCGTAAATAAATGCAAGGCAGATATTAAAGAATATATACAGCTTTAATGTTTAAATAAACTTACAGAACTGAGGTTCCCGTCTGTAGCCGTTCCACAGGAGGCAGGAAAAAGGGAGCGCGCAGGCTCCGCGAGCCCAATTTATCAGTCAACATTCGCCTGAGGCAAACCCGCCCCCTAAAGGGGCTGGCTTAACCCTACAAAATATAAATTAAGAAATGATACTTGTTAAAATCAGATGATGATAAAAGTGAATACCGTTTTTCTGAATTTCTCTGGGAATTCAAGGTATTCAAGTAACTTGTATAACAAATTTGCAACAAGCTCTTATTTTCAAGTTTTAAAAATACTATTATTAAGCAAAACTAAAAATATTTTGAAAAACAGTTTTAACTCCTCACTTTTGCTTAAAAACCTATCTAATTTAAAAATAAGAATAAAAAAGTAGATGATCATGGGTCAGAAGGTATTTCTTCTTCAGAATTATGTTGAGAAATAACAGCAACTGAAGCAAAAGAGGAAATGCTAGGAGGTTACTAAAAAGAGTAAAAAGAAACAATGATGTATTTTATGCATGAAAAGTTAAGAAAGGTCAAAGTCTCAAAAATTCAGAAAGCATACTAGAAATTTGTGTTTTCTATTTTGTTTAATTTTGATTTTTTCAGTTGAAATCAAACAGATCATTGGATGACTATAAAAAGATAAAAATGAAATGGTGTATTTATATATTGTTTTAAGAATAACTACATACCAATTTAAGATCAGCAAACAATGATGATTTATTTTAGTCATCACTTTAGGTATGTATAATAATCACTGGAATTACTCCCTTTTCACTGAGGAATGCAGGTCTTGGGGAAAAAAAACCTATATATATTCTGGAAGATTCTTTCCTAAGGACTAGCTTTCACATCATCATAAGGTTTCCATGAAAGCTAATGAACAAAAAGTTATCAACAGTACTACCCAGTTTTAAAGTGTATGATTGACAAAATGACAGTCCAACAAGATAGATGCCAAAGATGAAAAAGTGGCACTTTTATATTCTGGAAATCAGCAGTCATCTAATTGGACTTCAGGCCTACTCAATATCCTTATATACACATATGTTTGCTTCAACATCTCATTAAAGAACCTTATTTTGCTGTAGTAGAGATGACTGCAGAGATTTACAACTGAATAAAATGCAGAGAAGTTGTTAACACGGGGTATTCAATTATAATTGGTACATCTACTGTACAATTCCCACATTTTGTGTTCAGAAAACAAGGAGAGGGAGATGGAAGAAGTGTAAACACAGAAGAGCAAGGACCTTTGTTGCTAGCTAGTTGCTAATATGACAGAGGCTGCCATATTCATCAAGCTTGTAATCAAATCAAGAGCTACATAATGTCAACACCAGTTGACATGTCAATGTGGATGTCAGAAATTTTATAAGGCTGCATTCCTCTATGAAAAGCTACTAGCTGCCAGAAGAATCAGATTTCTCTGCAATTAGTCTCTCTGAAATATTATCCAATCTCAAGTGGTCATTTATAAGCATGTACTATTACAGTAATAAGTCCACTCAATAGTTTTACATAACATGCATACCCATACACATATATGCATACACCAAGAAAAAGTCATGAATTTTAAAGAGACAATAAAGGACATAGAGAAAATGAAAGGGCAAAAGAGAAATAGAAATGATATAAATACATTACTCATGTATAAAGTTCTGCAACTAAAATTTTTAATTCAAAAAAGTGTTTTCTATCTCATCTCTAGTCTTCAGACTATATAGTAAATTGGAGTTTTGGGTAGCAAAGGCTTTCAATCACTCAGACCTTAGTTTTATTCCTCTCTTTAGGTTATCATCCCTGTCTCTGAAATTTCTCGCGTTTGTGTTACTCTTATAATGTCTGCTGCACTTTCTCATTTTATTGTTATCTTTGTGCAGAATAATTCAAATGCTCCTAAATTTGATGAACCTCACTTGCCTCCCAATGTGTCATTTATATTAGATATTAACACAGAGTGAGCCATCAATCAATTAACCACATACATGCAGTAAGCTAAGCATGTACAAAATGCTCATGTACATTGTCTATTAGTTTGTAAATTATAAAATGCAAGTGTGGGATTATAATAAAATAAAGTTATCCTTATTTATTGGCTTCTTGTCTTTATCATTTTCTGCATCAGTAGTAACATTTATATCATACAAAAGATGGCTTTATGCCATCATAAGTACAGAGGATTGTTAGAATGACTTCTTACTGTTGAGGAGACTTTCTAGCATAAAGCCATATACTCTGAAGTCTTCCAAAGCACTCAGCATTCTCTTTTTTTTTTCAATGTGAGCCACTGTCTCAGGTTCTAACGATTAGGACTATAGTATCCTGATAGACTTATACCTTGAGGAATCAGCCAAAATAAACCTTTTCTGTCATATATTTACCAAAATACATAAGAAAAATAACAAAGACAAAAATTTGATATTGAAAAATGTGGTCATTGCTGTAATGAATCATACTATATAATTCTTAAACCTTTAAAAATGGTTCAAGGGAGAATATGGGGAAGATTGAAAGTATATATTAAACAGACATTCCAAGTTGAAAGTAGAAATTCCCGGGTCATACAGAGAACAATAATGAAAGAAAATATAGAAAGTTAAGCCCTAATTCATTAAGTAACAGAGAAAAAATTAATTCTATCAGTAACTGGTGGGGGAACCATTCATGTGAGATTTTCCCTAAGAATCTTCATTTAGCTGTGTACTGAGAACTTAAGTGGAGTTGAAAGTAAAGATAATGGACTAATTTGTCTGACGATGAAAATTTTGAGTCAGGAGAACCTTTGAGCTGTGACTAAGCAAGCAGGTGGAATCACTGAGAAGATGACGCCACTGAAGAGAAACCTATCACACTGTACTGAGACATTAGGGAAGCTATCCAAGGATGAAAGCCACACAAATCAGAGACTCCATCCTCATCAGGCATCAGAATATGGCAACATAGTCACATGATACATAGCTCAATTTGGTCTTACCCTGAAAAACCATTGAGAAAACTGTGAAGGAGAAGTCAAAGCTACAGTGGAGATACCAGGATATTAAAAACCCCTGCATGCATGGAATGGAGTTGGTGTACCAGAGAGACTATGCATGGATACATGACACAAGTAAGAGAGGTAGAGGATAAGACTGTCTACATCCTTGGCAAACAGCCAGTAACATTATGATTCCCAGGTAATAGAAATATATTTGTAAGAATTCTTGTTTTCTTGGCTGTATATTTGTCTTATTATTGTCTAATCATTTCCTGATATAACACCAATTCTCTCATTTTGAAGTAGGAATGTTTATTCTATACAAATATTTGATGAAAATATGTATCTTGGTTTATTATTAAAGGAACTTTAAGAGGTTGCCTTGATTCTTACAAAAGAGGCATTACTTCATAAATTTAAGCTCTTGGAGTTTTGGAAGCTATGTGAACTTTTGAAGTTTAATTGTATTTTAGATTACGAAATAGGCATCAAAGAAGAGGGCAAGAATTGGTAGATTATGTTTTAAATTGATGATTTTGTTTGTCAAGCTAAAAAAATAACTTGGAATTGTAATAGTTTATCTCAATTGTTAGCATTGCCTGATAGATAAGTCCCTGTTAATACCTAGAGAGTTTGTTTTTGTTTTCCTTTTAATTTAAAATAGATTTTTCCCCATGCTTAGTATATCCTGATTACAATTTCCCCTCCCTCTCCTCCTCTAAGTTCTTCCCCACATTCCTTTCTCTCTAGATCTGATCCCTTTCTGATGCCCATTAGAAAATGAACAGCCTTCTAAGATATACTATTAAAATAAATTAAGATCAGTGAAAACAAAAACTTACATATTAGAATTGGATCAGTAGAAAAAGAGCCCAAGAAAAGGAATAAGAAACAGAGAGCCACTGTTTCACCCACTAAGCAATCCTATAAGAACACTACTCAACACTAACTTTTTCTTCAAAGAATTATAGACTTCATATATATTTCAACTAACACACACTGGCTCTAGATATTAGTGGGCACTCAATGCTATTGTAAGTTGATATTGGAATATAAACCCCAGTGTCTGAGTCTGATCATGTATGTTTTCTTAAACATACATTATCAAGAAAAAAATTGGACTTGTTTCTAAGAACTTTCTTCATCTAATGAGATGATCATGATGATTGTTTTCAGGATTTTTGTTTGAATAATATTTATTTTTTCATGTGGAGGATTACTATTTCAATTTATCTTGGTTGAACAATATGTGTTATCTCTGTAAATGTAACTTTGGATTAAAGAAAAAGACCATTTTCCTTCTAAAACTAGAAGAAATGTAAAGTAGCTACTTTCCCCATAGTAAGTGGAAGAAAGAAAAAAGATGCATGTCCTGCATAAAAGACTGGACAAGAAATACGTTGTTGGACACAATAGTGTAAGACTTGATTGGGATCATTAGAATATTCATTAAAAATAAATATAGCACAGAGGGCACCAAGATGGCTCGGTAGATAAAAGTGTTGACTCACAGCCTGCATTTGTGAGTTTCAATCAGAAGTCTTCATTAAGGTAGAAGGAGAGAACTAAATCCATTCAGTTGTTAATGGTTTCTATGTGTTGTTTGCCATATGTTCATACAGACACACATAAACTGACACACACCTAAGAAAATAATTAATTAAAAATTAAGTATCATAGGCAGTTGTATTTGAGAATTTATGAGTGAACCTGTTGATTCCCCGTGTTATTATCTATATAAATTTGCAGAATAAACCAGTTACATTATTTAGAGAATATCTTACATAAAAATGAGGTAGAAAATTTAATCCCTTAACCACATGTCCCTTAAATGAAAGCCAATGCTGAGAAGGTAAAGTTTGCCAGGTCAATTCAGAATATTTTCCTGATCCCTAAAAGAAAAGAAAAGAAAAACAGAAAAGCTTTACCTGCAATACCATATAATAACTTAGAGATTCATTTAATTACTATATTTTTTCCAGAGCCCAATTTGTGGACTTGTTAAATTGTATTACAATAATACACTATGCTTTTCTTTTTTCATAGACTAGAAGTACAATCAGGCCAATTTACTAGACTGTGCCCAAAGGACCTGTTTCCAAGAATGGAGGCTGATTTACCCATTCAAACAGTCAGACCTCTGAAATAAACCAGACAGAACAAAAAGAGACCTTAAAGCTAGAGGCTACATCATAGACTTTAACCTAGGAGGGAAAACACAAAACAATGCAGAACAGAAAATACTTTAAAATCATAGGTTAAAAAATCCTTAATTTAAGAAACAAAACAAGAAAGTACAGTGATTCAATTTGTTAAGTGAAAGTGATGGAGATTTCAGGAGAACCAGGAAATGGACTGCCTTGTGGGAAAACCACCTAACAGCTATTTAAGAGTTTACTTTCCCCATCTTTAGGAGATTTTATAACAACCCAAAATCTTTATAGAGAGTCCCAAAGTCACCCTGACATAGTCACAGATACATGTAACTGGAATAGTGGGACATGTCATATCTATTTCCACAAAACACTAGAACAGAGACAGATATTGAATCTTTAATGTACATTTTCTTCAGTAGCATAATTAATCTGAAGTGTAGTTAATCTTAAAGTAGAAGATTAACATCTCCAAAAGAATACACTGACCCTTTCTTTTTTAGTTAGTAGATAATATGGAGCGGGGGAGGTCTGAAGGACTGGATGGCAAAAGGGTGGCAAAGGGACGTCAATCATTTTGGACCTTTTTTTTTCTTCTGCCCAGGTCACTTTTGCCTTTAAGACCTGTAGTATTGGTTTTAATGAACTCTTTTGCTTTTTTGTTACAAGTTTTCTTTAAAGTGGAATTTTCATACTACCAGGGAAACTGAGTCTCGCGTCCCTCATGATGTACCACATGGGACAAAGTTTAAGTACAAATGAATGAACAGTAAATCAGAATTAGTCATGTGTGTTTCCTAAGCAATTTACATGATTTATGTAAAAATCCATGCTTGTAATAAGACATAGAAGCATACTTCTTACAGAGTACAGAAACACCCTGTATTTTTTCATCAAAGACAAACTGATTTTTTCTGTGATGCACTCATCCATTAAACTTCAAGAAAATATATACAGCTTCATTCCCTACTAGTGGGCATTATAAATTTTCATTTCTCATGTTAATGGAATAGATGCAGTAACACCAGTTTTTTTATATCACATTAATTCTTACTATCTTATTGAGAAGGATCAAATAGTCAGGGATTCTGTTGAAATCCTGATGTTTTATTTACTATTGATTTTAAACTGTACCATTTATTTTTCTCCTTTGTCTAAACTAAAAACAGTTGTTCACACTTCTATATTTATTTTAAAGACTTCTCTCTTATCACTTTTGAAATGCTGTCCAAACACAAAATGCAATTATATTCTAAAATACATTATCAGAGTTTGATTTTTTCACTTCTTCATGTGATTTTAATTCAAAAGGACTTTTACGTTAATAGGATTATTTCTTAAAAACAGTATACTCTATTAGCCATGAATTACATTAAATATTCTGAAATAGCAAATAAACATATGTAATCTTTATGGAAAACAGAATATTATGAAAGTCTAATTATAGGGAATGCTTTGTTCCTTTCATATTTCTCTTTTCTTCACTTGTTATGCTTGGAGTGAAACAAAGATGCTTTGGATATTGTCCCTTTTGTCATGTTGTGGAAGCCTTTGAAAAGGGGAGTCAGGCATGTTTCTGAACTCATTTATAGGGAAACTAGTATGTGAAATTAAATAGTACTCTACCAGCTCCCATTTTATTTTTTGGCCTGTGTTCCCGAATTCAGTAATATGCAATTATAGTAACTGCCAAAATGAACACTGACTCAATAGCAAAGAAAAAGAAAGAAAGAAAGAAAGAACACAGCCCCGATATTCTTGCTTCTAAAAAGTAATTACATAGCTGCATCAAGGAAATAGGAATTATTGTGTAAAGAATACTAAGGGTAAGCTAAAGAGGCTGACAAAAAGCTTTTTCGGTCTGTTAGTTGTAAAGCAGGTCAACAGAAAACCATTCAGCAAAATGTGTCTGTGAATATGTTTGAATTGCTTTTTTTCACCCTGTTATGTGTGGGCTTTCTTAGAAGCCCAATTTGAATCTGCCATGAAGATATAAAGAACCCATTTTCAAAGTGTTTTTTTTATTTTAAATAAAAATATTTCTTCACTTTCATTATCACCATAAACTTGTCACAGGATTCTGGAAGATATCCACAAAAAATAGGTTTTTCCCTTATATTGGCATCCACAATAAATAGTTTTTTCCATTATATTGATGGGCTGTGTCATTGCCTATAACACGCTGGAGTCCCTAAAGAGAGATAAAACACTGATGGGTTCACAAGGAAGGGATCTGTCCTACTTATCAGAGCATGAGAGAAAAAAAGGAGCAACCTTTAATGGTGCCGTGCTAAAGGCTACAGGCTATTTATAGCTCTTCATTTCCTCTCTCAAGTAGGACAGACCTTATTTGTTTTCCTTATTTATGCCATTGAATAACTATGTACATCCTACTAAAAGAAACTTATAATGTGGGTAATCCCCATCACGGTCCTGAACCTTTTGCTCAAATTATTGCTCCCCCTCTTTTTGAATGGACTCTGGAAAGCTCAGTCCAGTGCTTAGCTGTAGATCTCTGCATATTTTTCTATTAGGTGCTGGATGAAGGTTCTATGATGACAACTTTGGACTGACAGTGGGGGAGCCAAATAAGGTCCTCTGAATATGTGAATATGACAGTTTTGTGGTTGGGGCAGTCCATGGGGTCACAGGCAGTGGGGCCAAGACTTATCCCTAGTGCTTGAACTGGCTTTTTGAAGCCCATTCTCTTTGGAGGAATACCTTGTTGAGCCTAGATAGAAGGCCTTGATTCTGCCTCAAAGTAATATGCCACACTTTGTTGACTCCCCATAGGAAGGCTTACCCTTTCTGAGGAGTGGATAGGAGTGGGGTGTGGGAAAGTTGGGGGGAGCAGGAGTTACATCCTGCATGCAGCAGCTGTCCACCATGACTTCACTCCAAAATCTGTGTCCAGCAGTTCCAGCAGTAGCTGGCACTGATCTATTTTTGAAATTGTACTAATACAGACTCTCAGCCCACTTCTGAAACATGTTGTTGATCTGTTCTGCAATCCCTTACATCGCATTAGTTATGTAACACACATATATGCTTATAAAGTGTAGATAAATTGCTGCATGATGTGAGATTAATATTAATGATTACTATTAGAATAAAAAATCTTGCATTTGCCTTGACCAGTCAACCAAGATAGGTGGAATTTATTCAAATTGCTGTCTTGAAACTGTTAAATCTTGTAAGTGTATTGTCATTCAATAACTCTCACCTTGTCGAAAGGCATAAATGTGTATGCCTTTGTTCCTGGAATAACGTAAGAATGGCAGGCATTCCATAATTTATGGTTACAGTAACAGGTGTGGAAGTAGTTCAAGAAAATATAAATTCTATTTGTTTTGTTGGTATAATATTCAAAGTAGAGTTAGATACAAAGATACAGAATTTCTTTTTTTTCCGTTTATTTATTTATTAAAGATTTCTGTCTCATCCCTGCCACCTCCTCCCATTTCCTCCCCTTCCCCCAATCAAGTTCCCCTCCTTCGTCAGCCCATAGAGCTATCAGGGTTCCCTGCCCAGTGGGAAGTCCACGGACCACCCACCTCCATCCAGGTCTAGTAAGGTGAGCATCCAAACTGCCTAGGCTCCCACAAAGCCAGTACATGCAGTAGGATCAAAAACCCACTGCCATTGTTCTTGAGTCTCAGTAGTCCTCATTGTCCGCTATGTTCAGCGAGTCCAGTTTTATCCCAGGTTTTTTCAGACCCAGGCCAGCTGGCCTTGGTGAGTTCCCGATAGAACATCCCCATTGTCTGAATGTGTGGGTGCACCCCTTGCGGTCCTGAGTTCCATGCTCGTACTCTCTCTCCTTCTGCTCCTGATTTGGACCTTGAGATTTCAGTCCGGTGCTCCAAATTGGGTCTCTGCCTCTGTCTCCTTTCATCGCCTGATGAAGGTTAATATTCAGGAGGATGCCTATATGTTTTTCTTTGGGTTCTCCTTATTTAGCTTCTCTAGGATCACTAATTATAGGTTCAATGTCCTTTATTTATGGCTAGAAACCAAATATGAGTGAGTACTCCCATGCTCCTCTTTTTGGGTCTGGCTTACCTCACTCAGGATAGTGTTTTCTATTTCCATCCATTTGTATGCAAAATTCAAGAAGTTCTTGTTTTTTACTGCTGCTTTAGACAGAATTTCTTTAGAAGCATAATATTCTACTGACACCGAATGCCTCCAAAATTCTAGTTCTTGGTTAAAGCATACAGACCCTTACAACAGTAGAGGCATTAACTAACAAAAGTGATTCTACATGAGCTGACCCACAAGATAGATAATTAAACATAAATATAATGTCCTTTTGAAGTTTTATGTTGATTTAATTGCCAACTTCTATTATATATATGTTATATATACAATATATATGAAAATATTTCAATTATATATGCTTTTCTATATTTCCTTCTAACACAACAAAAATCATCACCAGCCACCTTTTTGTATACTTCTTAGCTTTATATTCTCTTTCTAAGTGGCCATTAGACATGGTCCTTGCAATACTTTATCTTCTCATTTATTAACTTTTAGTTTAGATTTATAATTTGCAAGAGTTTTGTCACTTTCTCTTACACCATGACACCTTTTTTACTCGCTTTCTTTTCCTTGTAATATTAAAATGTATTTCCAGCCCAATTTTCCGTTCTTCAAGAAACCTTTGAATTTCTCTGTTTTTGGATTTTAACATAAAAATGTAGTGAAAGAAAAACTTTAGTTTGTAATGATAGGATCGACACATTACACAGGAGAAGAAAGCATGGAAGAACAGGGACTATGCCTGTCATTAAAGCGGCTATAAAGAGTTTAAGAGTAAAATGTTCATTGAAAATAGGGATTTAATAAGTTTGCCCAAATACCTTTCAGGTGAAGTTCTTCCGTGACCCTTTGATTTTAATATTGTTAATAAATATATGTAGTAAGTATATTTTAGCAATGGGTTTTCGGATTTCCATCCAGTTCTGGAGAAAGTGAGATGCATTTAGTATTTCCTTCAAAAAAATGAACTTCAATAAATTAAACCCAGGCATTAAAACATACTAATGAGTCAGGGGAAGAAAGTCTATAGTGGTTAACTAAAAGGGTCTCATGGAAATCCACAAACAATCCAAGCTCTTGGCAGGCAGTAGGTTGCTTTCTCTAGACTTATATCAAGTCTCCATTGCTGAAGACAACAACCAAACAACTGTTGGTCATGGAAAAATCAAGTTGATGACTACATACAATCTTCCCCTCTAAGTTCTAGAGTTTTTGGTATGGGATGGTATTCTGCAGGCTACCAAAAAAAAAAAAAATGAAAACACTAACCCAGTCACAAACTCTTTTTTTTTTTTTT
>NC_022013.1:31558759-31573354 GCF_000317375.1 Microtus ochrogaster | reverse complement strand
GCTGGTCTCGAACTCACAGAGATCCACCTGCCTCTGCCTCCTGAGTGCTGGGATTAAAGGCGTGCGCCACCATCGCCCGGCTCAGTCACAAACTCTTAAATCTACAATGTTGTCATTCCTGAAAAATATACTACAATGCTATGGTGGCATAATATGTGAGAATAACTAACCAGTATCCGATTTGACTTCAAACCCACCCCATGAGATGAAACTCACCATGACACTGCTAGTGTGTCTAAGAACTAGAGTAAATCTGGCCCAGAAATGTACCCAAAACAACTAGTCTAAAAGTATCAATGAAAGATTCCTAATGATATTCTGTACTCATAATCAGCATCTTATTCAGCCATCATCAGAGGAACTTCTTTCTGCAGCAGATGGGAAAAAATACAGGCCCACAGCCAGACATTACCCAGAGAAAGAGAGACATTCCAACACTCAGCTCTAAATGGGATGTCTCCCTCAAACCCTTTCATAGCTCAGGAAACCCTTTATAAGAGGAGGCAGAACAAATGTAAGAGTCAAAGGCGATTTCTCAGAAAATTAGGAAACAATCTTCCTCAAGACCCAGCAATAACACTTTTGGGTACATACCCAAAAGATGCTTAATCCTAACATAAGTACATGTGCTCAACTATGTTCATAGCAGCATTGTTTGTCATAGACAAAACCTGGAAACAACATAAATGCCCCTCAACCAAAGAATGGATAAGGAAAATATGGTACATTTATACAAAGGAGTACTACACAGAAGAAAAAAATGACATCTTGAAATTGTGGGCAAATGGATGGATCTAGAAAATATCCTATTGAGTGAGGTAATCCAGACCCAGAGAGACAAATTTTATACATACTCACTTATAAGTGACTTTTAGACATAAAGCAAAAAAAAAAAAAAACCAGCATACAATTTACAATCCCAAAGAAACTAGACAACAATGAGTTCCCTAAGAGAGACATATGTAATTTAATCTTCATGGGAAATAGAAAAAGACGAGATCTCCTATGTAAATTGGAAGCATGGGGACGTGGGAGAGGGTTGAAGTGAAGAGGGGAGGAAAGGAAGGGAGTAGAGAAAAATGAATAGCTCGATAAAATCAATTAAAAAAGAGTCAAAGGGGATGGAGGACATCGGGAAACCTAAGTCCTCTAAATCAATATGAGCAAAGCTCATAAAGAAACTCAAGGCATCAAAGCAGCAAATACAGGTGGCTGAGGCCATAGGAGTTTACAGCAGGTGACAATTAGTGTTCAACAGGCCAACCTACCAAATGATTGACTCTCTCTTGGCAAGCCTCACTTGGAACGGCTGTGAGATCACTGGCTATAGTTAACTGTTTGTCTCTGTCTATAATTTCTCTCACAAGTCACTTCATTTCTTCCATAAGAATAGCTTTTGGTGTTTTTCCACTGTTTATGTGTTTATCTAGTGAAAATATTCCATCTAGTGGGCACACATATATTTGTGGATGGTCAGTGAGATGACTTCTCATTAGTATATATAGTTGTGATATATAGAAAATATACCAGGACATGCTTCATAACTAGATCTATTGTTCTATAACAATGCAAGACACTTTAAAGCCTGCTTTGCTCCTTTTAGTCAGATTACCATAAAAATTAACACTTTCTCCTCAGTCTAACACAAACTGCACACAGTTAGCTCATTTTTATCTCAGAGCACATTCAAGCAAGCCTAAAGCTTTCTGTAAATGGAGTTTAAGTTTAAACTTTACAGTTATGCACAAGGTTCAAGTCCCAGGTGTCTAACCAAGGTTATTTATACAAGTCAGTCTAAAAATCTCATGCCAATCCTTCACCTGCCAAGTCTAGTTGATAAAAGCACTATGTCTCACATCACGTCTCATCAGGCACTGTGCCCCATCCTCTGGTCTTACTCCAGAAACCTTGAATTTTGTGTTGCCATGGTAAAGCGTTATGCCCTTAGACTTCACCCAAAGGAATGTGCTTTTGACCAATGAGATGCAAGTCTTGTTATTCTTTTATGATTGCTTTAAGCTGACTGTAAAAAGAACTGTAGTCAGCCTAGAGAAAGAGAAAAACAGGGAGAATTGGAACAGAGAATTGAAACAAAGGAGAACTAGAAGTTACAGGGGTAGATTAGGGACAGCAGAAGAATAAAGAACATGACATGAACAGAACATGTGTGAATTCATTTTCTAACCCATCAGATAAGAAATTTTCTGAGTTTGTTTCACTAAGCTGTAGCATCTGACCTGCACCCTGAGAGAAAATTTTGTGAGCTGGACTTACAAATTATCAGTACACAGGGCCCACACAGATGTGCATTATGTCATCTGCATATGTATTATGCTTTTATAGCGTTCCTGAGAGTGTCTCTCTTTCTTCTGTCTTTACTTGAGCTCTATTCCTGTTCTTGGAACCTAAGTTCAATGTATTGATCTTTGTTCTATCTTATTATATTTTATTTTGCTATGTTTTGTTGTTATCAGTTGTTTTCTAATAAATAAGGGGAGTGGTTCCAGATGGGAGAAAGGTGGAGAGGGACTGGAAAGAGTAGAGAGAGAAGAACCTTCAATCAGGATATATTTTATAAGACAAATCTGTTTTCAAATGACCCAGTAATACCACTTTTGGGTATATATCCAAAGGATGCTCAATCGTGCCACAAGGACATGTGCTCAACTATGTTCATAGCAGCTTTGTTTGTCATAGCCAGAACCTGGAAACAACCTAAATTCCCCTCAACCAAAGAATGGGATAAGGAAAATGTGGTACATTTACACAATGGAGTACTACACAGTAGAAAAAAATAATGACATCTTGAATTTTGCAGGAAAACGGATGGAGCTAGAAAACATTATTTTGAGTGAGATAACCGAGACACAGAAAGACAGTTATCACATGTACTCACTCATAGGTGGTTTTTAAACATAAAGCAAATAAAACCAGCTTACAAACCACAATCCCAGAGAACTTAGACAACAATGAGGACACAAAGAGAGACTTACATAGATCTAATCTACATGGGAAGTAGAAAAAGACAAGATCTCCTGAGTAAATTGAGAGCATGGGGACCTTGGGGGAGGGTTGAAGGGGAAAGGGGAAAGGCAGGGAGGGGAGCAGAGAAAAGTGTAAAGCTGAATAAAAATCAATTAAAAAGGTTTTTGATGAAAAAAAAAAGGGAGATCCTACTTCATGTTCTGGCTTTGTGGGAGCCTAGCCAGTTTGGATGCTCACCTTCCTAGACCTAGATGGAGGGGGGATGACCTTGGACTTTCCACCTGACTGCTCTTCAGTCTGGAGAGGGAGGGGGAAAGGAGTGGGGGAGGGGAGAGGAGTGGGAGGAAGGGGAGGGAAATGGGAGGATGGGAGGAGGCGGAAATTTTTTTTTCCAAGAAAAAATAAATAAAAGAGGGAGAAAAAGTAAAAGAAAATAGTTGATCTAAAAATAAAAAAAGATAAATTGACTATGTAGTTGATGTGACTTAGATCTACAAGTAAACCATATTTACAACAAGTTTGCTTTAGCACTGAAAAATATTAAAAAGCATCTAAACAGATGAGGACAGTACCTTATCTTTACCCAACTACTTATCTCTATAAAACAGATTTTCTTCATGTCTTCAAATAACGGGTATTATAGGATTCAATCAAAGGGAAAGGAAAAGATAAAAGTTCACTAGTGGTCAAGCAAATTGACCTTAAAGGTATCTTCACATGTATAAAACCATATTATACTTCTATCTACTTTTATTATTTTAACTACATTAATGAAGACGTTTTATAAAATATATTACATCAGTTACTTTATATGAATTGTTGATGCTTCTAAATAAGTGAATATGTGTTTTTAATATTTTTTGATTTTAGCCACTAAATTCTTAACTATCAAGAGATAATAAGATTTCAATGTCTGCCCTGTGTGCTGCAATGATCTTAAGACTACACTCCAAATTCCTAACTCCAAATTCAATTAATACTTTTCTGATACAGTGTACAGTTTGCATATTATACACATTTCACCTTGGTAACTGTTAGCTATGTACTTACAGAAAATATCAGTCACTGTTATCTCCACAAGTTGGATAAACTAGAAGGCTCTATTTGGTACTCTAAGCAGTGGTCATTTTTTGTCTTAACAGCACTATTTTGATGGTTTTATATATCATAAAATAGGAAACCCACACAGAAAAAAAGAATACAGAGAGGAAGAATATGAAAAGAAACTCCAAAATAAATGGTATTTTATATTTCTTTTTGCCAATGTATACCCATGGCCCAAGGAAATTTTTTAGTAGCTAACAAATGTATGTTAAACAAAGAGCATATAAAAATGATAAAAATAATAGCTATTGGAAATACATAATTGAAAAGCATAGCATTTACCAGATATATAGTCTTGTTACAATTTAAGATTTTGAGGTCAGAGAAGTAGAGGCACCTTAGTTCAAGCTTGGTGACTCAAGTTTGGATCCTCAGAACCCTTATAGAATCTGAATGAATGACATAATTTTTGTAATGAAACATATCCCTTTGGGGAGATGAGAGGAAGGGGGAGAAGTATCTCAGTAGCATGTCCACTAGTCTGTCTTAAATAATGTTGAAAACTGAGGAGGAATCAGTGGCTGAAGGTTGTATTCTCACCCCCATATGTGAGGTGTAGCCTGCATATTTCCATTTTCTCAAACAAGCACACATTAGTCATATATCACATACACATAAAGTTAAAATTATTCAAGATCAGAACCACAGTTAATAATAACTATCCCCTTATAAGTATTTGTTGGTTTTTAAAAATTAGATTCCGCAAACCAAAGAGAGGATAACGAAGAAGCAAAATTGTTATGAGATTAAAATAACTAATTTCCTACTTGTATGCCTTTGTAATATTAGTTGATACTTAAAGGGAAAATAGTTACATAAACAAATATGCAAAATAAGAACAAAATAAATTATCACTAATGCAATGAAATAAAAATGAAACATAGTCATATTAAAACATAATAATCTGTTATTTCATGCTTAACTTTTCCTCCCTTATTTTCTATCATTTTATATACACTAGGATGATTGCAGTGACTCTAAGTGTTAGCATTCATAAATATTTGGGGAACAAATAGAAATAAAACCCATAATGCATGGCAATCTGTCCCTCCAGTTCAAAATCTCAAGGTTTTTTTTTATTTTTATCTATGTAATTAGAAAATAGTATTTTTGTAAGTAAATTGAAATAACCTGACAATTTTAGAAATATCTGACTGTTTTTATTATTGTCATTGATTATTATTAAATGAAAAGAATATCCACAAGAGTTATATTCTCTCACAGAAAAACAGAAAATTTCGATACCAAAGAACAAAAGTGCACATGTATTAAGATAAAATTCTTAGAAACTATATTTTCTGAACAAGAATATAAGCCTTAGAACCACTGGAAACTAATTCAGGAATATATTTCAAAGGCTAGGATTATATATGTGTTCAATATCCACTCATTTTTACCCAAGGCTTTTTAGTAGACAGTGAAAAAGTATGGTTAGTCTGGTGGCCTCTAAGTTAGTCCTTGCAACTTGTCTGCTGCAGACTAAAGTTTCAGATGTCATGAGTGATATGGATCTTTTAACAGGATACTTAGCTGAAACATGAAGTACACTCAGTTCTATAATTTGACTAGGATATCTGTCATATAGGAAAGCTATAAAAAATTGAACTTACTTATCATTTAGTAAGGTCTGTTGCACAAAAGAAAAGGGGGTTTAAATTTTAGCTAAAAACTTGAAAATGCACAGGCAAGTTTGAAACAGTTACAGTTCATTCACTCCAATAGGCTCTATTCACCTGTCTCAATCAATATGAGCAGAATGTAAAACTAAACATCAGAAATGAGCCTTATATCTGAGAATGTATTTCAATTGTGCCTGAGTTCTTTTGAGTCTTACTACTTGCTTTACACAAGCAGTTTTATGAAGAATTATGGAGAAAATCAGGAAATTATTGAATGCCTCAGAAGGAAGCAACAGGTGTCTTTTCTAAGATATTCCCAATTGTTCCCTATTTTTTCCCCCGTAAAAAAATTTAATAACACTATTAAGACATTTATTCATTTCACAAAACACATTAAAATGGAAATCTATGAAGACTTATAAATGATTTGCATTGTATTGTGACATGGAGCTTTAAGAATAATTGGAGGTAATTTGAATGGGGAGACGGAGAGAGGACAAATACAGGTTATATTCAATTCAGGACACTGGTGAACAAGAGGCACCAAACTGTGCCGAGAGGGCTGAAACTTGAGTCACGTGGTTTCAGAAGCAGCTAAGCAACCTATCCTGCTTTCTGACCAGGCTAGACTTCTATTGAGATTATATTTCAGTGTCTTCCAGACCTTTCAGAAGCTGGCACCAGGAAAGGCCTAGTGAAGAGAACAGAACATGACCAGCTTGGAACACTCCCCCTATCACTTTAGGATGTGCTGAGTCAAATCCCTTACATCTATGTAACCAGACTCTGGGGGAGTTCAGGACTATCTGTTCACCAGGAGAACAAAGACAACGCCTGCTAGCCTGCTGCCCATGGCCAAGTATTATGCAGCTATCTGTTCTTTTTATTTCACTCTTTTATTGTGTGTGCATTTGTGTGCACATGTTTGTATGTCTATGCACATGTGAATATGGGTGTGGAAGCCAGATGTTGGCATCTGGTTATCTTTTCTAGTTGTTCTCTACCTTATTTTTGCATCAAAATCTCTCATTAAACTGGAAGCTTACTTACTCAGCCAAGCTAGCTGTTTAGTGAGATGCTGGTATTCATTTTTCCCTGCCTTCACGGAGCTGAAATTACAGGTGGGGACTGGAAATCCAAACTGAGGTCCTCACATTGGTATGGCAAGTTCTTAATCAATTAAACTATCTCTCCAACCCCTATATAATTTTTATTAATTATATTTGTTTGTCCTATGCTTCAGTTTCTTTTTCTAAGTTATTCAAAATGTTTCAACGTGTATACTGTTTCCGGGAGTCCCATCAGCATATGAAGATGCTTTACATGTATAGTGTGAGTAGACAGGAAGCGGTCTTTCATCTTTGCCTTGCTCTGGCAAGTTTACCTCTTAGTTTGCTTCCCTGCTACTGCAACAAAGTACTGACCAAAAGACACCTGGAGAAGAAAGGGCTTAATATTTTTTAATAGATAATATTTTTCACAAAGGGAACTCATTATTCTCTCTAAAATTAACATTCCAGAGTAACAGTTATAGGATATATTTTATCTTATTTTTGAGCAGTATTACATTTTACTGCTATTCACTTATTTATGGAAAATAAAATCTCATAGTGCTCATTCTATTTCAATATATAAAATTCTGTTCCAGTAGAAATTAAAACTAACATGAATTACATACTTAAAGAGTTTGAAGTTAAAAAGATGGATTTAATAAACTATTCAGACATTAATTGCTCTTTGTCATAGTATCAACTTTGTGAAAACTCCGAAGTCATTTGTAATTTGAAGGAGTAGAGTAAAATAAATGAAAAGTATAGCTTTGATATATGGCTTAGATTGTTAAGTATGTGGCAAAAATCCATAAATTAGTATCTCTTCATACATTTATCTGTAGATGTGTGCATGCACATCTGTGCACACCTGCTGTATAGCAATTTCCTCTGAGATAAAACAGTATAGTGAAGGGAGGTTAATGAATGCTCTGGGTTTTTGAAATACAATAAAACATTCCATCCTGCAGGAAAACCCTTTAAGACTTGGAAATAAAACAACTCAAATGCTTTATGAAATCTCTGAAACTGACCATATGAGCTACGTTTCTCCCTCCTCAAACTTTTACATCCTAATATTTTTTAATTCTCGGAAGAGCTAAACTGCCTAGAAGAGCCTCAGACTGACTAAGCCCTGTTGAAGAGACCCTCTAAGAACCGAGCAGCTACCTACAAGTTGGGCAGTGGACTTCTGGTTTCTGGTTTTATGAACCATCACTCTGCTGGAGTGAGCTTTGGTGACATAGCTGTCTTTTGATCATTTGTGCTCCTACAAGAAACTCCTCACCACTTCTTGTATAAGTAATACCCCAAATCAGTTGGTTCATCAAGATGGACTTTGGCAATATCCATACTTTGGTTTGTACTTGGTTCCCTATCAGGAAAAAGCAGACATTTGTTCATGTCTTCCAGGAATAATGTCATATAACAACTATGAGTAGACATGAAAACAGAACACGACCTTCTGTGGAATAGTTTGCAGCATTATTAAACTCAAGAGCTTTGAATAATATCATGGGGAAAATAAATTCAAAATGAAAGTGTATAATTTTGTTTCTTCCATATATTACATGCTTAGTTACATTACAGTAGCATATGAAAGTTCACATCCTACAAAGTGACATAGTCTCAAAATTGTCTTGTTAGTATTTTAAGTTTTGGTTGTGATTATGCTGTTTTTCTCACTCATGCTTCTGGCACAATTTTCCTCGTTTTAGTCTAGCTAGATTTACCTGGGTCTTCCCTGATGTTCCTTCCAAAGTTGCATATATGAGTGCTGTATGTAAGATTATTCATTTCATTCTCTTCTCTGTCGATTCACTACCTTTTATCTTTCTTAGGGATGCCACCTTCTAGGGACAGCATTACTGTGTGCATTCTTCACATACTGTAAATATATCTTCTCTATGGATATGCCTTTCAGCATGTCCTGTGTAACATTAAGAATTTTGTCATTATGACAAATGAAGCACAGAAATAGCCATCTTACAGGAGGAAGGCTCTGTTTAAAGAGGCCCTTTTAGGAAGTTTAAGGCTTTGGCTGGCCAATCTTGTCATTTTGGTCTTGTGGCAGGGTACTCTACCATGAGTGAACACGTGTCAAAGAAAGCCCCTCAATTAAGGATGCCTATGAAGTTAAAAGAGAGAGGAAACATTTCCAACATCACTTTCAAGAATACACACCCAGTGCTCTAACTTTCTTAGATCAAGCACTGTTAGGAAGGTTTTATCTCCCCTCAGCAGCATAAGATGTATCATGTATCTATCAAAATATAAACAATGTATAAATATCTTAATCAGAGGTAGAAATATATAAAGCAAGATGATAAATATATGCTAAAATTGTATCAATATACAAAATGTCTTATCAGAGGTAGAAACATGCATACTTAAAATATGATAAAATAATTTTGCATATGTGTACAAATATTGTAAACAAAAATAACAAATATAATTTGAACTTGTATCAATATATAAGAAACTATACCAGTGTAAACTTTCCATAAATAATAGCTCACAAGTATTCATTCTATTACTCATTATTATTACTATTATAAGTGTGAATAAGTTCACACTAAATTTTCTATTATCCCTTTCAATCTTCCCTTTCTTTGAGATTTCCAGGAGTGTGTAAATTTTACCCCAACTTTCAACTCTATGTGAGTAATAATCAACCTCTAAATAATGTCTCTAAATTTGAGGACAAACCTTGTTGGAAGAGGGGACCTCGCTTTATAGAATTGCTTCCTCCTTTCATGGGGGCACTGTTTTTTTCTATGGGATCCTGTAAAAGTCAAATGATGGTTAAGTTTCATGATTGCTGTTTTGTATAATTACATATGGTCTCTGAATAGTTGATGGGATCTTTTTGTTTGTTTGTTTTTAGTTGTTATTTGAAGTTCTAGTCAGAACATTGTAAGAAAGTGCACCATTTCAGCAGCTGGTACCCCAAAACCGGTCTCATAGTAGTGCTACCAGCATCATGACATCATATCAACCAGGTGAAGTCGTTGTTGTGGGGCCTCATCTTCTTCCTGGAAGCTTCAAAGATTAGTGCAGAAAAAATCTACTATCTACTGCACATTTGGAAGCTGCACAAATCGCCAGGCAGCAAGGAATGTGGCAGTGGGGGAGGGAATGTTCCTGAGCTTGGGAAATTTCTAGTTCACTGCTCTCAGCTAGCTCCACTGTAGTGGTTTTTTTTTGTTGTTGTTGTTTGTTTGTTTGTTTGTTAAAAAAACGCTTAGGTAAAAGCAAGCTGGGAGACTTTCTGGGCTGGGGACTTGTTAGGCCCTTAAGCTAGTCACCTGGTAGGTGTGGAGTCCGGCCCTGCATTGGGTACCAGATGAAGAAGGACTCTTAAAAGAAATCCCACACTAGCCCAGGACAGGCTCCAAAGCTACACAGAAACCCTGTCTAACCAAAAACAAAAAACAAAAGAAAGTCTACACTAGCTCAGAATTGAGTATAATAGAGGGTTGTTTATCTAGGATAGATTCACAGATCACAATCCTCTTCTGTAATGGGGAACAGCAACTGAATCCCACAGCCAGCGAAGAGCCCAGTTGCGAGCTTTACAAGGGCATATATACTATAAGAGGCCATGACCAAGTGGGTGGGTAACTTAAAGGCTACTGGAGGTAGGAATTTCTACAGCATTCCAGCACTTGGGAGGCAGAGGCAGGCAGATATCTTTGAGGTTGAGGCCAGCCTGGTCTACAGAGTGAGTTAGAGGACACTCTCCAAAGCTACACAGAGAAACTCTGTCTTAAAAAACCCAAACTGTGCCCAGCCGGCACAGTCATATCTGATGGGAGTCAAAAGATTCATAAAGCCTGCACACCTGCTTGAAAAAGATCCAGCAAAACTGAGGCACATAATAATCACTGTGCCATATTTTGTTTTCATCTCTCCCTATTGCATACTTGGGAAACTTTTAATATTTGTACAATTTGTGGATATTGGATTGATATAAAATGTGTTGTGAATCATTTATGCCTTTTCCCAGGAATACTGCTCCTAAGCTTCCCAGGGAAAGTCCTGAACATACTACTCCACCCACTTTGAAGGAGATACCCTTATCTACTTGAAGGTCTTCCATCTTTATGCCTTGGAGGTTGTGGCAACACGTAAAGCAGCCAGAGGTCTCTTTATGTGGCTATGAGGTATTCTTGAAACATATGTGCCTGTACTTACTCAGGAAAAAGATAATTCATAACAAGTAAATGTAAAAAGAGATTTGGTGGGCTAGAGGAATTGGCCTCAGATCACACCTCTTTCTACTACACACCTGGGTAACTATGTCGCATATACACCAACAAAGTAAAATTGGCTGAAGTAACCTCTGCCATACACAGAAACATATTCATAAACAAAAAATGATACAAAAATGATAAAAGAGTGAGATGTCTGGACCACTGTGTTGTCATATGACCAAGGAACAAAAGATTGCCAGGATTAGGCATAAAAACAATTTCTATAAAAATATAAAATATAAACATTGTAATGTGTTTGAATTTTTTTGCCTTTGTTTTTTATTTATTTATTTATTTATTTATTTATTTATTTATCTATCTATCTATCTATCTATCTATCTATCTATTTATTTATTTATTTAATTTGAATACTAACTGCAGCAGCTTTGACCTAGGGATTCTTCTTTAACAGTCTGATCATTAAGAGTTAATAAAATACAAAGTTCAGAAGTGGCAATCGACCCAGGCTGGTGATGTGAGATTTCCCTCTTTATGCTGTGAATATCATTGGTTAATAAGGAAACTGTCTTTGGCCTGTGATAGGGTAGAGTAGAGCTAGGCAAGGAAAAATAAACTGAATGCTGGAAGAAAGGAGACAGAGTCCGGGAGAAGCCATGGAGCTGCCACCTGAGACAGACATGCAGGATCCTTGCCGGTAGGCCATGAGCTTCATAGTTAAATATAAAATAATGTAAATGGGTTAAATTAAGATGTAAAAGCTATCCAAATAAGAAGTTAGAGCTAATAGGCCAAGCAGTGATTTATTAATAGACTTTCTGTGTGGTTATTTCAGGAGTTCGGGTGGCCAGGAAATGAACAAGCAGCCTCCTACAACAGGCTGACCTAAAGATTTTGTTTTGGTCTAGCATCCTTGAAGTCAAGAAATCTGCTAGATTGATAACAGGCTGTAATATGCCTCTAGAATTTTAAAAATTGGGTTATGGGGTTAATGAGTATAAATGGTTTTAAATAGATAACTATGTATCAAAGATGATTAAACTTGAGGAAAAATGTGAAAGATAACTATCCTTTCATGATTGATCAATGCTGAATAAATGATATGCAAAAGCAAGTGAAACACACATCAAAAACAAACCAAGAGAGAGAGAGAGAGAGAGAGAGAGAGAGAGAGAGAGAGAGAGAGAGAGAGAGAGCGCACACTGACTCAGGACTGAATGCAAATGACCAGCATTGGGCTGTGGTGGAAATTTTAATAGCTGGTATGAACTTAAAAAGAATTTTATTTCCAAATTTATTGTAGAGTGTTTGGTTTGCTCATTGCTTTCTCTTTTCAGGACTTCATTAGTTAAATTCATCAGTTCATGCACTGATGGAATCTGTCCTGCCCTTCCTACCTAAAGGATTTGCTTATTGAACAGCACAGAAAACTGATAAGTAGAAAGCAAGAGGGATTTGTTTTTGAGGACTTTTTTTCATAAAAGTTTTTTTAGGAGACATTTCTGATCACAACTGACTCAGAACAGCACTCAAAACCACAACGAAATACTGTGAACCTACATGCACATGATACTTCCAACAATTAAGGGCTTTTTGTTTTTGTGTAAGGTTGCATTCAATTCAACCTGTGGGCTGTATTGAGCAAAGGATTACCAAAATACAAAAATATATACACACATAGTTTTCTGGTTCAGAGGCATGAAAGAATACATAATTAAGGCTAAGCCTGTGAATTAATTAGGTTGTAGACACTGCTTAAATGTAAAATCTAAGACATAGTAAGGTTATTATATTTTTCTCTTAAAAGCAGGTTGCCCTTAAACAGGCTGAATACACAGTAGGCTAGCAGACAAAGGTTTGGAGATGGACAGTCACATCACAGTCAATTCCACAATCTTAAATTAATAATTGAAGTAATTATCTTCATTTTATTCTGTGATTCCATGTATTAACTTTAATGTACTTCGGAGTTGGAGGGAGTTTGAAATGCAAGTGTGCATACATATTCATGTCAGTAGAAACAAACACTGATGAGTACAGATGATTCTATAAGATAAAGACAGATTTGATTAAAAAGAAAATAATCAGAAAAATCACAGAATTATTCTTGGTTTCATTATAAGTCAATTTTTATTCTTTGACATTTTTCTTGACTCATAAACTATTCCTTGCCTTGCCAATTTTTATTTCATTTATATTAATCATATGGAAAATACTATAATGAGCTATGCAAATAATAAGTCCTTTTAGAAGAAGTCTGTTATTTAAATGTTGGCATAGGTAGATGAATAAATGCATAATTCATTGATAGCATTCTGTCCGTTGATTTATTTGTAAACATTTTATAATCATCAAGAATGAGAGGCCAACTTATTAAGAAAAGAGTTACTGATTATACCATTTTATATACATACTTTTACTCTAGTATATTTTATTTATTACACTTCAATCACAAAGTGTGAAAATCACTGTTTGCAAACATGACAAATTGAAGAATTCAAACGAGAACTTTCGCCAAAGAAATGTTGGATGCTAGGGAAAACATTGCACATTAACTGGTTTGTCCACAATGAATCATTTCAATAGATGTGATTCATTATACTGCAGGTGGCATTCACTTTATAAAGTATGCTTACTGGGGTGGCTGATCCAAAAAAGTAATTTCTTCTGTATAATAGTTTTAAATTGTTTCAAAATGCTTTCTTTGAAGTTTAGAGGGAAGAGTTTATTTTCACCTAAATGAATATTTTAAAATTTCTATTCCTATAATGCTATTGCCAATTAGATAATATCCAGTAAGCACGTTAATTTAGTAAAGGGAGAAATCTACAAACAGGACTTGAATTGGCTACAAAGTGTCCTTAACAAAAAATGTAGGCACAGGTACAGCAAGGTAGACAGAAAAGGACACAAGGACACTGAAGAGATAGTTTGGTGAGTAAGTGCTTTCCATGCTCTTTCAGAGTCCAGCGGTCAATTCCCAACACTCACACTGTGATTCACAGTGTTCTGGTACCTGTGCATCCATGTCTTCAAGCATCTAGAATCAGTAGGGACACACATCATTCACAGAAAGACATGTAGGCAAAATACCGATATCTGTGAAATAAAATAGGAAATAAAGTAAGAAAGACTGGGACAGGGTGAGGAAGAGGGATAAATAATATATTTAACAATATTCATTGATTCACAAAGGTGTTATCCAGAGATAAAAATTCAGTAGCACATAATACAAAAAAGACATTATCTTAAAACAAACATAAAGCTCTCATAACCCAGTGGAGGAAAGGAAACATTTACCAAATGAAAATATAACATAATTTTAATACTGTCAACAATGTATTTTCTAAGTTATCCTTTTTTTTTTTTTTTTTTTTTTTTTTACATTTCACAAGCCCTGGTGGATTATTTGTTTACAAATTTATTCCCTGTTTGAGACTTTTAAATTATGCATCAACAAGCAAAAAAGACAATGCATAGAGGCATTACTCCTAGTTTGTTGATTTACATATCTTTTTTTTATTGTGATCTACTTCATTTTTTTATTGAGAAAAGGAAAAAAAAAAGTTTTCCCCTCCTCCCAGCCTCTCATTTCCCTCCCCCTCCTCCCACCCTTCTCCCCCT